>NC_090025.1:102276505-102381505 GCF_037176765.1 Anolis sagrei | reverse complement strand
AAAATTGGAAGCGTCGGGAATCGTAAGAAAATCGGAAGTTTTGTAAGTCGGAAGTCATAATTGAAGTATTTGTGCGGCCCACACCAAATATTTTAGAATCAAAACTTATGCCATTCTTTTTTTAGTTTTGTAAATCTCAGAAGGCTCCCAAAGTAAGTTTCATATTCAGTGCAAGGAATAAAGTGATTAAGCCAAAAAGGCTGCCTACCTTGCCATTCCTCTCCCTGGAATTAATAGAGCGGTGAAAAGAGAGAGCAGTGCATTTTGGGAAGGGAAGGAGCCATATGCCAAAGAATTCAAAACTCTTTGCCCTAAACTACATTTCCCAGTATGCATAAGCATCAGAAAGCCCCAATTAGGACAGGAGATCGGTCTGTAGCCAGCCAGACTTCCAAAATATTTATTAATATTCTAAACTATTATTTCTTTTCCTGGGTTAAAAATGGCAGTTCCTAATTAGTTCTGTCATAAAAACATGGTGAAAGTTTATTACACTGCAAAAATTTTGTATTTGTGCAGGAGACATTGTTCCATAAATAGCACATTTTGCTTTGTCGAGTCTCCACCAATTTAGTGAAGTTTCTGCCACAAAAGCAAAGTTTCTGTAGTAGAATAACTACTTTCAAAGTAAGGACTACACCATTAAATAGGAAGTAACACTTTGAAACAAGAAACAGATTTTATTAAAAAATGTTGGGTTGGTGTAAGTTTTTGGGCTGTATGGCCATGTTCCAGAAGCATTCTCTCCTGATGTTTCACCTGCATCTATGGCAGGCATCCCCATCTATGGCAGGCATCCTCAGAGGATGCCTGCCATAGATGCAGATGAAACATCAGGAGAGAATGCTTCTGGAATATGGCCATACAGCCCAAAAAACTTATAGCAACCCAGTGATTCTGGTTATGAAAGCCTTTGACAACACATTAAAAATGTTGTTTATAAAACTTTGAAAATTTGCCAAAAATCTGTGAATAACTGAACTGTTCTGAAATTTGGTGGGCTAACAGTGGTAAATGTGTTTTCCCATTGTAGCAAGTTTTGCCCCAATAGCTTTAAAAATGAGGGATATAGGAGTCCCTGATTTTTTCCCAATTGTAGTAATTTATTGTGCACAATTTCAGTATTGAAATAGTAACGAAATTTCCTTAGTCACAATATAGTAACGAATTTTAAAATTAAATATACTTTAGAAACACTTTAGAAATGAAGCGCCATCACCCCCCAGTTTTGTAATGACTTTGAACCATGTTTTTAATGGATCGCACATCTCTACCTAGCATATTCTACCATCAGGGACTGAACAAAACCCTAACTTTGTTGTTGAGGTTAACCATTTGTTAGAAAGGCTTGAGAGTTTGAGTGCATGAAAACAAAGATACTTGTTTTAGGAGTATCAGAACATGTAATTTTCTCCCTAAGACATGACTGTATAGCAGTTTTCACAGTATAGAATCATAGAATCAAAGAGTTGGAAGAGACCTCATGGGCCATCCAGTCCAACCCCCTGCCAAGAAGCAGGAATGTTGCATTCAAATCACCCCTGACAGATGGCCATCCAGCCTCTGTTTAAAAGCCTCCAAAGAAGGAGCCTCCACCACACTCCCGGATAGAGAGTTCCACTGCTGAACGGCTCTCACAGTCAGGAAGTTCTTTCTCATGTTCAGATGGAATCTCCTCTCTTGTAGTTTGAAGCCATTGTTCCGCATCCTAGTCTCCAAGGAAACAGAAAACAAGCTTGTTCCCTCCTCCCTGTGGCTCCCTCTCACATATTTATACATGGCTATCATATCTCCTCTCAGCCTTCTCTTCTTCAGGCTAAACATGCCCAGCTCCTTAAGCCGCTCCTCATAGGGCTTGTTCTCCAGACCCTTGATCATTTTAGTCGCCCTCCTCTGGATACATTCCAGCTTGTCAATATCTCTCTTGAATTGTGGTGCCCAGAATTGGACACAATATTCCAGGTGTGGTCTAACCAGAGCAGAATAGAGGGGTAGCATCACTTCCTTAGATCTAGACACTATGCTCCTATTAATGCAGGCCAAAATCCCATTGGCTTTTTTTGCCGCCACATCACATTGTTGGCTCATGTTTAACTTGTTGTCCACGAGGACTCCAAGATCTTTTACACACGTACTGCTCTATTGTGTAGCTTTATTGTGCTGTAACACTGAACTAAAGCTTGTGTTATTGTTGTTGATGATGATATTATTATGATATTATTATTATTATTATTATTATTATTATTATTATTGATTCTATTCTAACAGGCATTGATCCAGATCTCCTTGTGTTTGAGAAGCTCTCTTTTAAAGACAGAACTACTAAGTCTTCTTTTCATAAATGGGAAAGACATGGAAACGTAAGGGCTGCTGATTCAGACAAATGTCAAGAGTCAACCACCACTTCTAGGGGCCTTCTCCCTGAGACCACATCTTCTGCAGTGGTACAAGGACTAGAAACTAACAGTAAAGCTGCAAGGACTGTAAGTGGCCCTGTGTACAAGAATGCATCCATTACATACTTGGAACCTACAGTGGCATCAGTGGAAGGTCATTTTACTACCGCGACAGACATTATTTCAGAAAGAAAAGGTCCAAGAGCCACATCTGACAATGCAACTGCATTTCCTACCTCCACATTCACATCCATCAAGATGTTGTCACATTTACCCAGTATGGCCCATCTGAACACCAGCAAACACCTGAATGAAACCAAAGGTTATGGTGGAAGGAATTATACTTCAGATGACCAAGGCCATAAGCCAACTTGGGAGGGAGTAGGAAGGAAGAGCTGGTTGCTTCCAGTGATGCTTTGTTCTTCACTCATCCTGATCTGTTGTTGCAGCATTTTTCTTGCCACAGGATGCCGTCGCAAGAGGCATGGCCGCTATACACCAAGACGGAGGGGAAGGGCCAGCGTACAGGCAAAAATGGTCTTTAATGGCCAATATGTCAAATAAAGTGGATAGTTCAATATCTCACATTTCAAAAGGACAGACTAGAGTGGATAGCTGCATGGGTAAGAAATGGAAAAGTAGCTGCAATTGATTTAAAAAGGAAGAATTTTTTTTTGTCTATTTGACGATTACATTAGAACAAGATCTAATTTTTCAGGATATATGCTTTCGGTTCGCTACAGCTTACAGAGTTCCTTTGTCTATCACTGTAGCATCTTCTGAAATGTCCAGTAATGGAGGTTGTAAGGCCACAAACACTCTGTCAACATATCAATATTACATATGAACACTTGAGTCAGAGAACGAATCTAGAGGCACTTTTATACCAAAAATAAATAACTGAAAATGGCACTGAGACACTGCACAATCTAAGAGCAGTTTGCATCCTCAGACGTCCCTGTAATATTCACAGATTTTAACCACATCACCCAACAACAAAAATCTTGTTGTCTTTGGTTTTAGGCCTGCTCCTGGAGTTATTTGGGTTGTGGATTCAGAAAATTGCATTGGATAGACCACATCAGTTCTAGTTTCTTAGAAATGGTTATCATGATCTTCTATGGGAGAGCAGATGGTGACTGGTATGTCATATGTTCTGTATCTCAAAAAATGGTGCCATTTTTTTGAACCAGCTGGTCAAATATACCCCAAATCAGGTCTAACATTTGAGGCAACAAAATGTGTATTGGCCTGTGTTATTATTTTATTGCAGCCAGAACTCCAGGTGGCTTACAATAAAAAAGCACATATGGTATTTTGGTAGGACAAGGCAGCCATGTATGATCAAGCCTGAAGTCCTACTAAACATCCAGACTAGGGAGAGTACACTAACCCTGTATGCTCTATAAAAAATTACCACCTGTTAGATGAGATTTTTCCAATGGTGGGGGGCCCATTATTCGGAAATGTTAAACCTCTGGGGTTAACAGGTCAGCAGACTGTTCCTGCCCTTCTTTGAATTAGCTAACAGATGATTTTTGGATAATTCATATAGACCAGGGGTCCTCAAACTTTTTTAAAAGGGCCAGGTCACAGTCCCTCAAACTGTTGGAAGGTCGGATTATAATTTGAGAAAAATATGAATGAATTCCTATGCACACTGCGCATATCTTATTTGTAGTGCAAAAAAACCCACTTTAAAACAATACAATAATTAAAATGAAGCACAATTTTAACAAATATAAACTTATTAGTATTTCAGTGGGAAGTGTGAGCCTGCTTTTGGCTGATGAGATAGGATTGTTGTTGTTGTGTGCTTTCAAGTTGTTTCCGACTTAGGGTGACCTTGAGCAAGGACCGGGTAAATGACCTTGGGGGGCCGTATCCGGCCCCTGGGCCATAGTTTGAGGACCCCTAATATAGACAGTGCAGTATTTTTGAAAATATCTTTGATGAAGAGAAACAAAACACACAACTCATGCTCTGACTTGCTGAATTCACTGATCAGTATTGCAGAGTGCTAAATCAGAACTTACGTGTCAAGGATCTATAATACAATTAAACATGCCGCAAGCTCTGAATAGTACTAAGCACTATTTCTAAGACAGTAGCTAATAATGCAACTACCTTTTGACTGTTAGGACAGATGGCGTGGTTCTCTGCTGTGTAACATACGCCAGACAAGCTTTCTTACAAGATAAGAATGCAGTCAACATTCCTTGCCCTGCATGCTCTCAAAATAAAGCACTGCCAATCACACTCTGAATGTCTTAAAACATCCTTTTAAAAAATTTGAACCTCAAATTTGAAACTTTTGAGATTTTAAATCCTCTGACTTGTCCATTTAAACTCCAAATTGTTCAATATAAACTGAAACTGAGTAACTGGTGGAGTATCTTTAAACATCTACTTCTATTTCTGCTGCAGTCCTTATTTTTTTTTTTAATGTTCCAATGAGATATAGGAACATAATAGCTATGCCAGTTAAATAGAATACAGACTCATACAACAGCAATGGCAATAGATGTTTAAGGATACTGATAATTGAACAGGTAACAGAGAACCCACCATGCTGTTGCTGAAAGTTCCCTTCTCATCTTTTTCTTTGCACAAATCTTTTTACATAAGCTATACTTCAAGAAATATGAAAACTTAACACCAGCTTTATATCCTTCAAGGCAGCATAATTTTTGAGAGTAAATACAATCCCTAAAGTATTGAATTACTAGGCAACAGAAATTGGTTGGTTTTCTAGGACAAAATATTTTGAAAGGAATACAGGTATAGTCACCTGTATAAGAAACCGAAAGAATGTAATCACGAAGATGAAACTGAACAGTTGTAAATTTTATTATGCACATTGTCGTATGTAACATATGTAGTTCCACATTAAACAGGTTTTGATACTACAAGCTATTCAAATTTAGTAGTTTCTTAACAGATTCCTTGTATTGAGAAAGATTCTTCTCTGTTTCGCCTTCGTTTCTCAGTGCAACCACTGAGTTTTTATAAGACATAATGATGTCTGAGCCAAGAAGTGTTTCTTTGTTGATGTCTTGGATTTTTTCAGCAGATCTTATTCGGAGCAGAGTATCTAAAACATTCTGTTCAGATGGACTATTCTCCCAGACATACTCCTCCATGTCAGCCTCTGTCTTGTCTTTTTCCCACGTTTCCGTTTTCTGAAAGACAGAAAATGCTTTAGAGCAGTGGTTCTCAACCTTCCTAATGCCGTGACCCCTTAATGCAG
The DNA here is from genome assembly GCF_037176765.1 of Anolis sagrei. Classification (NCBI taxonomy): domain Eukaryota; kingdom Metazoa; phylum Chordata; class Lepidosauria; order Squamata; family Anolidae; genus Anolis; species Anolis sagrei. The sequence continues at coordinate 102,375,859 of NC_090025.1, read as the reverse complement.
TTCTTCATGTTGTGGTGACCCCCCAACCAAATTTGGCACAATTACTAGATACACCCAAATTTGAATACTGGTGGGGTTGGGGGGGGGGGGGGAGGTTGGTTTTGTCATTTGGCAAGGCTAGGCCCTGCACGAAGCCTCTCTCGCCTAGATCGCGCTCCTGCCAGGCGGCAGTGGCACGATCTAGGAGAGAGAGGCTTCGTGCAAGGCTAGGCCCGCACGAAGCCTCCCTCGCCTAACCCGCGTTCCTGCTAGCCAGCGGGATTGCGATCTAGGCGAGGGAAGTTTCATGCAAGGCAGCCATTTTGAGGGGGCGGGGCCAACCAAGGCCCCTTCGCGACCCCCCAAAAATGGCCCAGCGACCCCCCTGGGGGTCGCGACCCCCAGGTTGAGAACCGCTGCTTTAGAGAGAGAGAAAAAAAACTGAATGGGAAGATAATTAGAACTGCCAGGAATTCACATGTTCTGAATTTCTGGCTTCCAAAATGTGTTTCAAGGAACTGTGATGTGCCTTCAAATCTTAGCAGAAGTTTCTCAAGAACAGTCCTTATGGCAGCAAGATTTTCTTGAATGACAATGTTAACACCAGTATTGGCTGCATATGTATACAGTGTTCCCTCGCTACTTCACGGTTCACTTTTAGTGGACTCGCTGTTTCGTGAGTTTTTGCAAATATTTATAAAAAATATAAAATATTTAAGTCTAGTGGAGACCAAAGACCCCGGAAATGCGAAGGCCTCAGGTGCGGCAGGGAAGGCCTGCCTCCCTGGCCTGCTGGTGCCTGCAGAGGGTCTGCAGAAGCCAGGGAGGCAGGCAGGCACCCTTGGGTTGGGCTGGGAGGCGGGTAAGAAAGTGTGGGTAAGAAAACAATATATAAAATAATGTATAAATATTAAAATTAATGTGGTATCCCTGCTTCTTGGATTTTCACTTATTGCAGGTGGTCCTGTAACGGAACCCCCATAATAAGTGAGGGAACACTGTCCAAAGAAAGAAAACTGGTTAAGATACTGTATCAAAACCTCCTGGAATGTGACAATGAGAAAGAACTAATCAAGGATAACATGATCAAATGGGCAGTAGATATTGGACATTCAATACTCTTAAAAGAATGGGAATATGTATGGAATAGCAAATTAAGATATACAAGTACTACTACTATAATAGAAAACTGGTATAAAATGTTCTACCGCTGGTACCTCACACCGGTACAACTATCTAAATTCTACAAAATTTACAACAGCCAATGCTGGAAATGTGAAAGAGAACCGGGATCATATCTCCACCTATGGCGGGGTTGTAAGACAATTACAAAGTACTGGACAATAATTCACAAGCACTGCCAAAAGATTATCAAGATAAAATATCATCTAAAACCAGAATACTATTTGCTGAACATAACAGACTTTGAAATGGGGAAAAATGAAGAGAAGATTTTGTTTTACCTTACTGCTGCGGCAAGAATAACGATTGCCCAGAATTGGAGAGACAGAGACTCCCCCCCCCCCCCCAAATAATCGAGGACTGGTTTTCCAAGATTGGAGAATTTATGAACATGCATAAACTGTCTCAGATAATAAAAAATCAGAAAAAAGAAAACCAAATCAAGTGGAAACAACTTAAAATATATCTGCAGGAAAAAAATGAAGCTCAATATATAAATAAGTGAGCAAAGACATTTGGATAGTGATCCCTTAAGAAAATTTCTTCTCTTTATTTATGTTTGTATCTCTGCAGAATGAACTGGAAGCCCCCCCCCACCACCACCACCACCACCTTCATTTAGGATACTAAAGTAGTTTTCTACCCCACCAAGGCATAAACACACACACACACACACACACAAAACAGCAGACTAAAGGCTGATCAAGGTCAATAAACTTTCTGCATAATTTCCCAAATCTTTCCCACTCTTCAAGAGGCCATGAAATTATGTCTCTCTTTCTCCAGAAAAGTACTTCGACACATGAAGGAAACTGAAGAAGAAAAACATTTTTTTCACCTCCACACTCCTCCCTAGAGGTCAACAGGCTTCAGAAACAGGAATTATAGTGCTATAGTAACTATTTAAGAAGGTGCCTACTATTCTGTATTTATTCACTCATAAAGCTTGGGTGATACATTGAACAAATTCTCTGTATTACGTTTACAATTTCACCACTGGGTGGCAGCAATCCTTTAAACATTCAAAATTTAGAGGTATAGATGAATTAAAGCTTGCTTACACCATGCATCCCATGGAATTACTGTAAATACTAACTGTGAAACAAGCACAATTCTTATTACATAATTAGTGTTTAAATTATAAGATCACTGAATCAAAATCTTTTTAAACAAAATTATTTTGCTGATTTTTTTATTTGAGTGTATCACTAAAGCGGTTTTAATGGAAGAATGGGGAGAAAAAGCATATTCTTCCAATAATCTGAGCAAATATATTACCACCCTGTATAGTATCTTTGAGGTTTCTGCGTGAACACAGTGCAAGATTGCTGCAGATGCTGCATACTGCTTACCACTAGCTTTTGGGCTGAATATACAATGCAGGAAAAGGTTATTTATCTTATCAGAAAAGGAACCCTCCCTTTATTTGAGTGGAATGGCAAAAGGCAAGAGCTTAGTCTTTCCTGAGAGAACCTAAAAAAAAGCAACGACCCTCCTTGGTTCTTTTTGCTACGATGCTGCTTTTGGCCTTTTTGTATGCCTGGTTTTGGGGTAGGATGGTAGCAACAATGGATTGGGGCAGCCGGTCCCTCGAACTTTTCCCTCTGCAGATTTTTTTTTCATGTCAAGAACAACTTGGGAAACTGCAAGTTGCTTCTGGTGTGAGAGAATTGGGCGTCTGCAAGGACGTTGCCCAGGGGATGCCCAGATGTTTTTGATGTTTTACCATCCTTGTGGGAGGCTTCTCTCATGTCCCCGCATGGAGAGCTGGAGCTGACAGAGGGAGCTCATCCGCACTTTCCCCAGATTCAAACCTCCAATCTGTCAGTCTTCAGTCCTGCCAGCACAAGGGTTTAACCCATTGCACCACTGGGGGCTCTGCAGAATGCCCCTTGGGTTACTAAAATCCATACTATCGGCCTCAAAATCTACTGTTAATTTTTACATAAAGTCAATTTATACATTACTTATTATTATTATTATTATTATTATTATTATTATTATTATTGCATTACTGGAAATTAAGCTGGAAAGACATCCTGAGGGTCTCGGAGATGCCTTAAATAGATAACAAATCTTGACTATCTTTTTACAACCAGCATTTCCAGACAAAAATATCTCGTGCCAATGTCCCAAATGTGGCTATTTGCTTCTTTGAGAATGATTCTACCTGTCTCTAACACATTGTTAAATTGTTCTTTAAAAAGTTCCTCTACATTAAGTCAACTTGTTCATATTTTTAGCTGGCTGCAAGCCTCCACTTCTTGAAATGACACCTGAAGGCGGGTGGGTAATTCAGTTCTCAGATTATTTGGATGAAGCTGAAAGTCTGTTAAGCTGATTTCAAATGAATGAAACACATTTGAAGAGTCCTGCATAGATACGGGTAAACCCAGGCCTGCAGACCAGATGTGGTCCCTTGGACTCCTTCCTCCGGCCTTCCTCTGTCTTCCCATCCTCTCAGCATGAGGATGCGATGGCCTGCCACATCCCCATGCCTAGTGGAAGGCCGAGACAAAGACATGTGGCTGTCTGTCCTCTCAGCATGAGAGCCCCACAAAACCCTGATGAGGCACTGAACTCAACTAGAACTTGGAACCTACGGCAGACTAAATGGGACCTAATTAACTGAGACTCAATCCTGGCAAGAAAATTGTTTGATAAAGCAACAAGAGCAATCTGGAATTTGTTTTGTTTGTTTTGGGTAAAGCTGCACTTCTTTTAAAAAATCGGATCTGCAGCTTAGGAACAAAGATCTGGTCTCACTTCTAAAGGTTGACTGGTTAATCATGTCTTGAATTGCCATTCACACATTCCAGCTAGCCTGCTAGCCATGTCCAATCTTTATAAAAACTAGGTATTTCCACAAATGTCTATACTTTGGGGTGAATGGCTTTGAGTACTGAAGCTTTAAATCAGGGGTCCCCAAACTAAGGCCCTCCAAGGTAATTTACCCGGCCCTCGCTCAGAGCCTACCTAAGTCTGAAACTACTTGAAAGCACACAACAACACCACCACCTATAAAACCCTATACGGCTCCAGTCCAGCGTACCTGTCCGAACGTATCTCCTTCTACGTCCCACCTCGGAGCTTAAGATCATCTGGGGAGGCCCTGCTCTCGGCCCCACCTTTGTCTCAAACACGCTTGGCGGGGACAAGGGACAGGGCCTTCTCGGTGGTGGCCCCCCGCCTGTGGAATTTGCTCCCCGGGGAAATTAGGTCATCGTCATCCCTCCTCATCTTTAGAAAAAAGGTTAAAACGTGGCTGTGGGACCAGGCCTTCGGGCAATCGGGTTAAAGGACAATTGATAATGTTTGACTATGGCATGGAAAAGGATTTGGATAAGTTAAGCGGAGCATTCATTAGTAGATGGCTAGCTAAACAGCCACCAGATGGACAATAGCTAATCAGAGTGTATATACTGTTTTAATCTTTGTTTATTAATGTTCATGTTAATTGTTATATTTGTTATTCTGTATTATGTATTTTATGATGCGGCATTGAATTATTGCTAATTGTAAGCCGCCCTGAATCCCCCTAAGGCTTGAGAAGGGCGGGGTAGAAATGTTCGAAATAAATAAAATAAATAACAATGATCCTATCTCATCAGTCAAAAGCAGACCCACACTTCCCATTGAAATACTAATAAGTTGATTTTTGTTAAAAATGTTCTTCAATTTATTATTGTATTAAGGGGGTTTTTTTTGCATTCATGTTTTTTTTTTCCAAATTATAATTCAGCCCTCCAACAGTTTGAGGGATTGTGACCTGACCCTATGTTTAAAACATTTGAGGACCCCTGAACAGTGTTCAGCTGCTCCCCCAACTATTTTTTTAAGCTTCTGGCAAAGCCACTGACAAACTTTTTTAAAACTTTTTTTTAATTATTTTTTTTTTAAATTGGCCACTGACCATCTAGTCACAAATATTTCCATGTCGTGATATTGTTTGATCACAATTCACCCCATGCTCACACAAAGCATTTTATAGCTAATTTTATTTAAAACTACTCTCTCTCCCACAAACAATTTAAAGATATTTTGCTACTAAACTCAGGATGCACCTACTCAGAAATTAAGAATTTGCACCTCTAAAGCTGTCAGAATGTATATATGTAGTTCCCTTCTGAGGGATCCCTCCGACCATGGAAAAAATCCAATGCGTTGTAGCAGGCCATGAATTTTTCATTGAAATCAAAGACAATTACAACTGATGAGGTCATTAAATATTCATGTGGAAGTTGAAAGGTAATAAAAGGGCATGAGACTTGTGTGTATTCAATACACACCAAGCACTCACACAAGTAATATCATATGGCCAAGTCTTCCATCACTAAGTAATGCTAGAGTCAAGGACAGATGTGTTGATCTGCAATTAATGACCCCAAGTGTTGAGCTTCCAGCATTTAGAACCAATGTATGGATGCCTACAGAAAAGTAGACCTCTGTAAAGGGAAATTTACCCCTTTACTTTAATAAACTCAAATATCATTTGTTTCTATATTTCTGGCATGATATACAAGTGATGGATTCCTTAGATCAGTGTTTCTCAACCTTCCTAATGCCACAACCCCTTAATACAGTTCCTCATGTTATGGTGACTCCCAACCATAAAATTATTTTTGTTGCTACTTCACAGCTGTCATTTTGCTACTGCTATGAATTGTAATGCAAATATCTGATATGCAGGATGTATTTTCATTCACTGGACCATATTTGGCACAAGTACTGAATACTGGTGGGGTTGGGAGGGGGAGGTTGATTTTGTCATTTGGGAGTTATAGTTGCTGGAATTTATAGTTCGCCTACAATCAAAGAGCATTCTGAACTCCACCAATGATGGAACTGAACCAAACTTGGCATGCAGAAAACCCATGACCAACAGAAAATACCATAAGGGTTTGGTGGGCATTGACCTTGAGTTCTGGAATTGTAGTTCAGTTACATCCAGACAGCACTGTGGACTCAAACAATGATAGATCTGGAGCAAACTTGGCACAAATACTCAATATACCCAAATGTGAACACTGGTGGAGTTTGGGGAAAATAGATCTTGAAATTTGGGAGTTGTAGTTGCTGGGATTTATAGTTCACCTACAATCAAAGAGCATTCTGAACCCCACCAATGAGAGAATTGGGCCAAACTTCCCACACACAACCCCTATGACTAACAGAAAATACTATGTTTTCTGATGGTCTTTGGCGACCCCTTTGACACCCCCTTGTGACCCCCCCCCAGGGGTCCCAACCCCTAGGTTGAGAACCACTGCCTTAGATGGAGAAAGTGAAGTTAAAGCTGTTCTCGTTTACTGCAGCAGTGGCTTTGAACATACCAATACTAGGTCCTTCTTTGAGAATACCAAGAATGGCAAACAAGCTTCACTAAATGTTGCCACGGGTAGACAGCCTATCTTCCTCTGTCAGGTGTATTTTAGATGTGTATTTTAGGATGGACACTCTACACAGGATGGTGGTGAGGCCCGCAAACCAACTGTTTCATGCATCATGTCTCAGTTTAAGAATGTCTTCTTTAAAAGGAAGTCCTGATAGAGACTCATAAAGTTAAAATAGACCACATGGGCTGTCTACCCGTGGCAACATCTAGTGAAGCTTGTTTGCCATTCTTGGTATTCTCAAAGAAGGACCTAGTATTGGTATGTTCAAAGCCAGTACAATTCCCTGCCATGCATGAAAAGCACAATCAAAGCACCCCTGACAATGACCATCCAGCCTCTATTTAAAAATGCCAAAGAAGAAGCCTCCACCACACTATAAGGCCGAAAGTTCCACTGCTGAACAGCTCATATGGTCAGGAAGTTCTTCCTAATGTTCAGGTGAAATCGCCTTTCCTATCTTTTGAACCCATTTCTCTGACTCCTAGTCTCCAGGGCCACAGAAAACAAGCCTGTTCTCTCTTCCTTATGACATATTTTCTCATATTTATACATGGCTATTAGGGATGTGCATGGCTATTAGGGATGGTTCTAAAGTACTTAAAAAACTAAAGTTCTGGTGGTGAAAACTAGGAGGTGCTGGTGCTTTGTTTCTACAGTGTTACTAAAGTTCTGGTGGTGAAAATTTCATAACACTAACAAAACTTTCAAAATTTCATTATTACTTCATTATTGGCAATTTTTATGACAGAAGTATTAGGAACTGCCATTTATAACAAAATTTTGAAATTTTTGTTAGAGTTCTGAAATTTTCACCATCAGAACATTAGCAACACTGTAGAAGCAAAGAACTAGTGCCCCTAGTTTTCACCACCAGAACTTTAGTTTTGTAAGTACTTTAGAACCATTTAGTACCATGGATTGCCCATGCCTAATGGCTATCATGTCTCCTCTCCACCTCTTCTGCAGGTTAAACATACCCAGCTCTTTAAGACGCTCCTCAGAAGGATTCATTGTCTCCAGACCTTTGATTATTTCAGTCGCCCTCCTCTGGACATGGTCCAGCTTATCAATATCCCCTTTGAATTGTAGTGTCCAGAATTGGACAAAATATTCCAGGTGAGGTCTGGCCAAAGCAGAACAGAGAGGCACCAATACTTCCTTTGATCTAGATCAGGGGTTCACAAACTTTTAAAGCAGAGGGCCAGGTCACAGTACCTCAAACCGTTGGAGGGCCGGGTTATAATTTGAAAAAACATGAATGAATTCCTATGCACAATGCAAATATCTTATTTGTAGCGCTAAAAAACACTTTAAAACAATACAACAATTAAATGAAGATCAATTTTAACAACTATAAACTTATTAGTATTTCAATGGGAAGTGTGGGCTTGCTTTTGGCTGATGAGATAGGATTGTTATTGTTGTTGTGTGCATTCAAGTCATTTCAGACTTAGGTTGACCCTGAGCGAGGGCCGGGTAAATTACCTTGGAGGGCCATATCCGGCCCCCGGGCCTTAGTTTGAGGACCCCTGATCTACACAGTAGATATATATATTCCTATACATTAATGTAGGTGTGTATTATATAATATATACGAGAATAGTGTATATTCATATACATTAGATATATCCATTCAGCATTTTGAAAAGTCAGCTTTCTGCTTTCTAAATAGTCAGCACCATGTATCTGTACTACCTATTAAAAATGAAAATAAAAAGGCATCCATGCATTTTGGTCAGTGCTTTGAAAAGATGAAAGGCTTTTCATCAAGTATCCATATCATTAGAAGCTTTCTACTCCACCTGTGAAAGAAGACCAGCACAACCTACAGCTAAGTCTATCAGTATTGGAGTTCTACAATCCCTCTTTCAAGTTAAATAAGCCATATAATTTATGAATAACATTTCAGCAAACAAATGTTACACAACTTAGGTAAGTTATGCTGTGTGTTTTTACAGTTCATCATTATACTGAATCTGTAACACATGAACGTACCCATGATTCATGAAATAAAACTGTCAGTAGATATGCTGCATAGTCATAATTTTGCCTCCTTAAAGGACACCTGAAAGAAAAGGAAAAAAAAACAAATCTAATGTATAACTTGCAGTATATTTAGTAGTTTAAAACAGTGGAATTGAAAATTCATAATTAGCAGCCTGAACAATCATAGAGTTTTGGTTTGCTGTACAAACAGGATTTCTCGGCATTTTAGATCTGTGCATCAAGTTCTTCACAGCAAACATTTGGGGGTAAAGAACATTTTGCAAAGTAATAAAGTAAACAGAAAAAAGCTGTTCAGTGATAACCATAATCTGAATCATTTTCAATTAGTCTTCTATTTATAGTCTACCCTTTCCCAAGACTCAAGGTACTTAAAATAAGTTTAACAGAAACATCATACAAACGTTAAAAATAGTAATAACTATCAATAAGATTAGAAGTAGTACAACCCTTTAAAAGATGAATAAATATAAACCACAAGTGTAAAATGGCTGTGAGCTGTGAAACCCCAAATGTCTGCCAAAAAAAGGCATTCATCTACCTGTAAAACAATAGCACCAATATAACTAAAGGAAAGGAGTCCCAGTGACTGGGAGTCGTCTCCCTTTTTATGTTCCTACCAGATGTGGGTGTGAAGATAGTGAAACAGAGATGGCCTCCCCAGAAGAATGCAAGCAAACTCATATAGGGAGATATAGTTTTTCTGAAGACTTGAATCTGAGCCATATAGGGCTTTGTACGTCATAACCAGCATTTTGATTTTAGACTAAGAATAAGACCAGCAGCCAGTACATCTCTTTCAACAAGATATTTGTGTGCTCCCTGTAGCCAGCTTCAATTTACAATCTGGAAGCATTTTGGAACAGGTGAAGTCTGAACACTTCCCAAAGGCTGACCCACAGAATGTGTTGCAGCCAGTGGTGCACAACCTACAGCTCTCTCTAGGTTTTGGGGACTTCCAACTTCCAGAACCTTTAATCAGCTTGTCCAACAGTCAGGAATTCTGGGAGCTGAAATCCAAAGCACATGCACCACTGTGTTACAGTAATCCAAACAGAACAAAACTAAGGCATGTATTTTGTACCTGGACAAATAAGGATGAATTAAAACATACATTGTTCTGGTCGTATCAGAATCCAAACATCATTGTTACTAAGCACCTTCATATTAGGATAAATTGTTTTTATGTTTGAGATGTTGTAGAGAGTAAAGATAGATGGATATTAACTAGAAAGATCTTGACTATCCACATTAGATAATTTTCTCATGTTACAATACCTGTCTGTTGTAATGATAAGGGTATCTGTACCCTTGCTGTACCTCTCTCCTGCAAGTTTAATGAGCTTCGTCTTTGCGTGGTCATCCAAGTTGAGGCTTGAAAGCTTAATCTGGGGAGAAATCAGTCTCTTAGTAGGTTTCATATCACATTAAATGCTATGTAAGAGTACAAATCAAGTTGTTACCTTCAAAGAAGGCAAAGACATCATGCATGAACACGTATGAAGGATTGATTCGTTCATGAAATCATATCAAATGACGCCCAAAGAACAAGAGTCACCATTAAGGCATTAGCATTCAAGGAGACTGGGAGACGTAGAGCTGATCCTGTATTTCATGGTAGAAAATGGTCAGGTGGGATGGGTCAATAACAGATCAGCTTGGGGAAATTCCCACATTTTTGGAAACCATATTTTCACTCTTCTCAAAGCAAGAAAATTTGCTTTAAAGATAAAATCTGAGATTAAGTCGCTTAATGCAACACAGCATTATAGACTACCCAACAGTCAAGCTATTAATTGCTGGAAATTTGAGGTCTAGACAATCTTTACAGGAAATAAGTCAGTAAAGAATCTTAGTGGAAAAGTATTTTGGAGACATTTAACAAACTACTAGATGCACACAGATTCTTTCTAGTTACTAAAACCTGCTGCTCAAGTACATGCTTCTTCATTCAAAAATATTACTTACACATAGAAGACAAGCATGCATGGGGGGGGGGGGTAGGGTTGGGGGAGATGAACTAGACCTCTTCAATGAAATCTTCTTCTTGTTGTCTTTGTGAAGTAAATTTTGTGCATGGAAGTGTAACAGATCCTCACATATTGTCTCATATACACAGCTTTTATTAATTCACTGAGAACTGGACTGAACTCCACATTCAGAGTATTCTCACTACCATCTGCTTTTTACCTTCCGATCTCTTCCTGGCCACTTCTCCCAGCAGATTATGTTGACAGAGGATTAATAAAACACCACAAAGCAGGATTATCAATCATGTCTGATCCGATCATTAGTGTTACCAAATGCCATATGGCTGGGTGTTGTATGTTTAATAACACTATGTAACTCAATTTTTGTTCCTGGGTTATAAACATTATTTCCTAACTAGTTCTAGCATAAAAATATGAAAGAAGTTTATTCAACTGCAAAAACTTTGTTTTTACGGGATATCCTGCAGCATATTTTGCTATAGTTTTCAATTAATATCTCAAGAGTCTCAACCAATTTAACATAGTTTGTGGCAGCCACAAAAACAGTTTCTGGAGTGTAACAATTACTTTCCAAGTAAGTACAGCACAATTAAACAGGAAACAACACTTTCAAACCAGGAACATTTTTTTTCAAATCTTGTTACACAGTGTAATCAACGCCCAGGCCATCTTACATGCAACCCATTTCAAAAGACCTGGGTGGAGAAGATCCAGTCTTGTTCAGGAAGACATCTACACAAAATAAGACATCAGCAAGATTGGTTGCCTGGACTATGTAACATGATGCTATCGCAGATAAAATTGTGTGGATTCGGTCGGTCTTCAACACCACTTTACCTGCAGTCTCTGAGAATGTGGCGAGAGCATCTGCTTGTCAGGTTTTATTGGATTTGTTTCAATTGGTTCAGCTTGAGGATGTGGACAGGATCCTTGGAGAGGTGCGACCCACCACATGCATCCTAGACCCCTGTCCTTCCTGGCTGATAAAAGAAGCCAGAGGGGGTTTGGCAGAGTGGGTAAAGGTGGTGGTTAATGCCTCCTTACAGGAGGGCAAGATTCCAGCGAGCTTAAAGCAAGCTATTATCAAACCGCTGTTGAAAAAACCATCACTGGACCCCACTCAATTAGACAACTATCGGCCAGTTTCCAATCTCCCCTACTTGGGCAAAGTCCTGGAACGTGTGGTGGCAGCACAACTCCAGGGATCTCTGGTAGACACTGACTATCTTGATCCGGCACAGTCTGGCTTTAGACCGGGACATGGAACGGAAACAGCCTTGGTCGCCTTGGTAGATGATCTTCGCAGGGAACTGGACAGGGGGAGTGTGTCCCTGTTAGTTCTGCTGGACCTCTCAGCGGCCTTCGATACCGTTGATCACGGTATCCTTCTGGGACGCCTCAGAGACATGGGTCTCGGGGGTACTGCGTTGCAGTGGCTCCAGTCATTTCTTGAGGGACGGTCCCAGAAGGTGTTACTGGGTGACACCTGCTCGGCCCCACAACCGTTGTCGTGTGGAGTCCCACAGGGTTCGATTCTGTCCCCAATGTTATTTAACATCTACATGAAGCCGCTGGGAGAGATCATTCGGAGTTTCGGATTGAGATGTTATCTCTACGCAGATGATGTCCAGATCTGTCACTCCTTTTCACCTGTCACCAAGGAGGCTGTCCAGACTTTGAATCGGTGTCTGGCTGCTGTGTCGGACTGGATGAGAGCTAACAAATTGAAATTGAATCCAGACAAGACAGAGGTCCTACTGGTCAGTCGTAAGGCCGAACAGGGTATAGGGTTACAGCCTGTGCTGGACGGGGTTACACTCCCCCTGAAGACTCAGGTTCGCAGCTTGGGAGTGATCCTGGACTCATCACTGAGCCTGGAACCCCAGGTCTCAGCGGTGGCCGGGAGAGCTTTTGCGCAATTAAAACTTGTGCACCAGTTGCGCCCGTACCTCGGGAAGTCTGATCTGGCCACGGTGGTCCACGCTCTTGTCACATCCCGGATAGACTACTGCAACGCGCTCTACGTGGGGTTGCCCTTGAAGACTGTTCGGAAACTTCAACTAGTCCAACGAGCGGCAGCCAGATTGCTCACCGGAGCGTCATACAGGGAGCATACCACCCCCTTGTTATGCCAGCTCCACTGGCTGCCGATTCAGTTCCGAGCACAATTCAAGGTGCTGGTTTTGACCTACAAAACCCTGTACGGTTCCGGTCCAGCGTATCTGTCCGAACGTATCTCCCTCTACGTCCCACCCCGGACCTTGAGATCATCTGGGGGGGCCCTGCTCTCGACCCCACCACTCTCACAAGTGAGGCTGGTGGGGACGAGGAGCAGGGCTTTCTCAGTGGTGGCTCCTCACCTGTGGAACTCACTCCCCAGGGAAATCAGGGCAGCATCATCCCTCCTCGCCTTTAGGAGGAGGGTGAAGACATGGTTGTGGGACCAGGCCTTTGGGCACTCCAGCAATTAAAGCAGACATTCAGGCGAGTAAGACCAGCAGGACTGATAAAGTGGAACAGGAAACTAGAACTATGAATGAGCAAACGCTGACCATGTAAAAGGAGAAATTGGGTTTGTATGGGGGTTTTACTGATTTTATTGGTTTTATGGGAATAATGTATGAATTTATGTATGAATTGTTGTTAATTGATTTGATGTAATTTTGTGTACACTTGTTTTATGATGCAGGCATCAAATTGTGCCTTGCTGCTGTAAGCCGCCCTGAGTCCCCTTCGGGGTGAGAAGGGCGGGGTAGAAGAACCCCAAACAACAAACAAACAGGCATAGACAACAAGCAACTTATGTTACAGGGTAATTTGAAAGATTACTAAGAATGCAAGTAAAATGTGTTGGCTCTTCAAACTACCATCATGTATATATGCCAAGCTTGTTTATTTTTCTTTACAAAGGCTCCAAGTTTAACCCTAGCATCATTAACCTTTTGCATCCTGCACCACCTTTAGTCTATTCTAAAAATGCTAAGTTCTTTGGATAGGCTCTCTCCCTTTCCCTACACTGAAAAGTATCATGGACATCCATGGTACTGTAACAAAATAAAGATCTCAGAAAATATCAGTCTGACCAAATTATTACTTCAAGATCTACTGTAGCAAGAAACACAGAACAAAATATCAGCATTAAGATTGCTACAGCAATAATCTGTATAAGCATTAACATACAATCAAGTATGGATAAAATATTGAAGCCAGTCAGCTATTAACTTATTTGTGCCTTATAATATTTAACCAATTGACTTTAATTTGGCTTAATTTTCTGCAATAAATTATTTAAATTGAAAAAGGTATGTATTATCTTTTGAAGTTGATTGGTTGTCAATGAAAATACTGCCTGTGTTGGAATGCCTTCTGGAAGTGGCAAGTTTTAGTGCTTGCAAGTTTAAAAACAAACAAACACAACAAAAACACCCCCCCCCCCCATGAATTCATGTTAAAAGCACAATATTAAAAATGAAATGTTTTCTCCAGTTACTTACTCTCAGGGTCACCACTCTTGCTTTAGGATTACGAACAGACGGGCCAGCTGAAACATAATCTACTGTGTCCACTTCAATGGGAAAGTGCTGCAAACATTTCTCTTCATTATCCAGGGCAGGTGGCCACTCTGTGCAGAAGTCTGAAGAGTCAATGATTGGAGTAAGATTACAGCAAAAAAAATGTACATTGGGTGGCGTGCAACATTAACTGTCAAGGCTGCATCTCATGGAATCCTGATATTTGTGCTTCCATGAGGTACTAGAGCAGCGGTTCTCAACCTGGGGGTGATGACCCGCAGGGGGATCATTGGGCCATTTTGGGGGGTCGCAAAGCTACCTTGGTTGGCCTCGCCCCCACCAAAATGGCTGCCGACCCTTGCCATTTGGGCAAAGGAGGGCTGCCTGCCCGCCGCGCCTTTCTGAGTGTGGAAGGGTGTGTGGGGGGGGGGGGAGGCGGAGGGCTGCCCTTATGGCCTTGCCATGAGCGCAGCCTTTCTTCCCGTCCCCTGCTCCTTTCTGAGTTCAGAAGGGCACGGGGGTGGGGGTGGGGCGAGGCGGAGGGCTGCGCTCATGGCATGGTCCAGTGAATGAAAATACATCCTGCATTTCAGATATTTACATTATGATTCATAACAGTAACACAATTACAATCAGGAAGTAGCAATAATAATAATTTTATGGTTGAGGGTCACCACAACGTGAGGCGCTGTATTAAGGGGTCGCGGCATTAGGAAGGTTGAGAACCACTGTACTAGAGCTCTCTAACCGAAAAGTCTAAGTACTTCATAAGAATACAAATTCCAGGATTCCACAGCTTGGTGATAGACTTAAGAAGGTGATAATCCTTGGTATTTTTCAGGCATTATTATTGTATTTATTTATACCCCACTTTATCTCTCCCACAGGAGACTCAAACCAGCTTAACAAAAAAAGCATCAACATGCAATTAAAATATACAAACATGCAAACATTGAAATAGGATTAAATATAAACAGTATTAAAATTCCCAGTTAAAAACCATTAAAAGTTTTTAACTGGGAATTCAAAGTTAAAAACCACAGCACCTCCGGACTTGATCTTAAAAACCTTCATCTTTAAAAGCCTGCCTACCTGCCTGAATAAAAAGGTTTTAGCCTGTTGCTGGAAGAATGACAACAGGGAGGCGGCTATTCTGGCTTCCTTGGCAGGAAGTTCCAGAGTTGAGGGGCAGCTACTCCACAAGTTGTATTATTCATATTCAGCCTGCAATTGCACTGAACCGTATCATGGTGACTTCATGATGTTACTCTAACTTCATGTGAAAGAAAACTCACAAATATTCTTTGCAGACACAATTTAGCTAGCAACTGATGATTTGGATGTCTCTTTATCCGAGCAATACATAGTTAAATCTAAGCTGTTCACTCAATTTTTCAGGGTTTCTTACAGTGTTCATTAATTTTACATCACAATTTTTCATCAAAAATGGTATTGAGGACAATGACGATTATAATGAAATCTCAATTAAAATCATAAGATGCCCAGAAGCTCACCTTTAAGAGCAGCACAATGTTTCCTGATGGCAACTGGAGTCAGATGCAAGAAATTAGGAATCTGAAAGAGATGTATCTTGCTAATATATATATAATTCAACTAAAAGATGGGAAGAGGATCATTCAATAATTATAAATCAGCACTAGAGATTAGTCACCCATACAGACAACTCAAAGCACTCAGTTTCTTATGCTGATTTGCTCATTTCAGCATTATTTTAATTATATAAAAAAGCAACAATGCCAAGCTCCTTTTTGCATGTAGCATTGCTGGAGCATGTATTTTCAATCCTATGTCTATGCATTTGGTTAATGTGGCCTAAAGGGAAATGCTTGCATGTATATCCAGTGAGCGTTATTTATTAATTTCTGCCCAAATTTCTAGTTTATCAAGGTCATTTTGAATTTTGTTCCTATCTTCCAATGAGTTGGTCCAACCCTTTCAGTTCTGTGTCATCTGCAAACTTGATAAGCGTTCTCTCTATTCTGTCATCTAAGGACCTCGTCACATTAGACTTTAAAGAGTAGACATACAGCGTGCACCTCACTTTAAATTCTGTGGCTTCCTCCTATAAAAGTTAAGTTTGTAGTTAAGTGAGGCCCAGGATCTCTCTGACTGAGAATGTTAAAAAAAATCAGTCTTTTTTTGGGGAAGGAAAACTGAAGCAAAATAGTTATCAAATAGTACTGCCTTAATCAAGTCAATGGTAATCCTTATATCAATAGTATTTTATATGTGCATGTTTGTATATTATTAGTTTGTGTGTATGCTTGTTTTGGAACGATGGTCTTGCAGCCCTCTACATTTCTCTTCAAGGTGCCCATTTCTTGGAATCAAATTTTCCAGCACACTGAGAGCTAATTATGTTGTCCTCATAGCTTATGCAGAAGGAACTAGTTGTGTGTGTGTATGTGCCTTCGTGTCACCTGTTGATTTATGGTGACCTCATGAATTTCATAACATTTTCTTAGGCAATGAATACTGAAAGCTAATTTTGCCTCTTAAATGTAGCCTACAGCACCTGGTATTCATTGGTGGTTATCCATGCGAGGACATTGCAATCGCTTTCAGAATGGAACATTACCTTTATAAGTTCCAGGTTGCCATATTTTTCGGGAGGTATGCCTCTTTTCACAGGGTAGCCCATCCGAATAGGGAGAGGCACAGAGGAAGGCTTAAAAGCTGCTGCAGCGGGGTACACGCCTGTCCAATCCTGGTCAACCTCCATCTTCTCTGTCCTAGGAGTTCCACGCTAAAACAAATGTGGAAGAAAATATTTGAAAAGGCACAAATAAATTATATATAAACATTTATTTATTAATTACAGATACTTTCTCATGACTTTGAGACAGAGTTGGAGGAGACCACAAGGACCATCCAGTCCAACCTGATATCATTCAGGAAAATACAATCAAAGCAACCCCAACAGATGACCATCTAGCCTCTGCTTGAAAAAAACACCAGAGAAAAAGACTCCCACCACAATCCAAGGCAGCAAATTCCACTGTCAAATAGCTTCCACTGTCATCAAGTTCTTCATAATGTTTAAGTGGAATCTCTTTTCCTGCAATTAAACATGGCTATCATGTCCCCTCTCAGCCATCTTTTATCCAAGTTAAACACACCAAGCTCAATAAGACGCTCCTCATAGGGCTTGGCTTCCAAATCTTTGATAATTTTGGTCACCCTACTCTGGACACATTCCAGAATGTCAATAGCCATGAAGATTTAAACTAAAAGAGTTTTTGCAGTGCTGATACACTCAAGGAGAACATTATCTTTCAGGTTTAAATATCTATAAAATTCACATATAGCTTCCATTT
Organism: Anolis sagrei; assembly: GCF_037176765.1. NCBI lineage: Eukaryota > Metazoa > Chordata > Lepidosauria > Squamata > Anolidae > Anolis > Anolis sagrei. Next base: position 102,358,457 of record NC_090025.1, on the reverse strand, counting down.
TTACCTCCCTATGCGGTCTTTCATTTTGTGAGGACCTTCCTCCTCGCACAGATGCACCTGAAATATAAACACAGTTTTGAGGAGCCTTTTAAAAAACAACAACAAAGAAATGCTTTACTCAACACAGTGGGACACGTCCAAGTTCTATTTTAAAGAATATGTCAGATGTCAGAAAACCTCCACAAGAATCCTTTAAAAAATGAAGACTTCTTCTGCAGCCTTCAGCATAGAAACAAACTTTGTCTACTTCACATCTCAATAACACCTACCTGTTCTACTTCTGGAATCACCAATATTGGTAGTTTCAATCAGACAGATGAGTCTTATGGCAAAGACACCAGATGAGTTGGACTGAAACACTCTTAATTTAGGCATGCAAACTCTTAATCTCTACATAAATCCTATACCAAGACTTATATCATATAAACTATTACAATATTAATTTTCAGAAAGAAATTCCATTAGTAAGGTCAATTACCCAAGAAAAAGCAGAACATTTTACAACTTTCTTCTGTTTTAACATCCTCCCAAAATCACACAATGCTTTTGAAATCAGTGGTGCTTAGTACAGTATTCTAAGGGGCCCGTGCTGTATCAAGGGGTTTGAAGATTGTGACCCATTTCAATATAATTTATTTGGCCTATACTATTGTTTTTCAAGATGTTAATTGTTGTTTCAAATAAAATTTGAAATGATTGTTAAGTATTTATCTCAAGGCAGCTAGTAGAATAATCAAAGCATATAATTGCAAAAGGTTGTTGAGTGTTTGAGATCTGTTAAATGTTTCACAAACAGATAACAATTACTGAGGGCATTAGCAAGTGATTGTAAGTCAGTGTTTCCCCCATTTTTGATAGGTAATATTAAACAAAATTAATCTGACCACCCCCCTTCACTGATATCAATCTGCTATTATTCTCATTATCATGTCCAGAGACCATTTTTTTAGTAGCCATTCCGTAGATTAGACCTCATCATTCCTTATTTACAATTTGGTCAAATGAAGCATGCAATATTCTTACAGGAACTTGCAGAAGTATTTATCCATCTTTGACTTTTCTATGTTTTGTTCATAACTGGACTTGAAACATTGTTAGCACCTCATAGATACAAGTTAATCCTATTGAAAGGAAAACCATCGGATTCCTAATCCATTTAAAACACAGACATGTGCTTTTCATTTTAAGAATAGACAAGCATCTCGAGCTCTGAGGATTACCTGAGAAGGAATCCCACTGGAGCATTGCAGCACACCTAAATATCTGGGAGTTACCCTGGACTGTGCTCTGACTTATAAGAAGCACTTCTTGAATATCAAGCAGAAAGTGGGTGCTAGAAATAATATCACACAAAAGCTGAGTGGCACAACCTGGGGATCACAACCAGACACAGTGAAGACATCTGCCCTTGCGCTTTCCTACTCTGCTACTGACTACGCATGCCCAGTATGGAATACACCTCACCATGTTAAAACAGTGGATGTGGTTCTGAATGAGACATGTTGCATTATCACAGGATGTCTATGCCCAACATTGCTGGAGAAATTATATTGTTTAGCTGGTATTGCACCACCTGACATCCATTGGGAAATAACAGCCAGTAATAAAAGGACCAAGGCATTGACATCTCCAGCCCATCTTCTGTTCGGGTATCAGCCAGTATGCCAACGACTTAAATCAAGAAATAGCTTCCTAAGATCTACACTACAGAGATACTCATAGGAACACCTCAGTAAGCGAGAGTCCGAAAGTGGCAGGTTAAAACCTGGAACCTCAATCAGTGTCTGATACTGGATGAGAAACTCCCTCCTTAGCACAGAAGACTGGGTGACCTGGAAGGCACTGAACAGACTGCGCTTTGGCACCACAAAGTGCAGAACCAACCTTAAGAAATGGGGCTACAAAGTGTGGAGAAGCGCAAACCACAGACCACCTACTACAATGTGGTCTTGATATCGAGCAAGAGTCCTGCCACATGCACAATGGAGGACCAACTTACTGCGTTGTCAGGGCAGTTCAAGTGGCCAGCTTCTGGTCAAAGTAAATTTAGTATAATGTCAACTTTAAACTTTGTTTGTGGCTTTTTCTACACAACTGTATTCTCAATTTGCTTCTGACGCAATAAATAAATAAATGCTATACAAAATGTGTTTACTGTGGCACAAAGCTTAAGCAAACAAATTGAATATGGCCCTTGTGGGTCAGGTATCTTCACAATATGTATTGTACATGAAGTGGTAACAATGCTAAATAACAGTGCCTGACTAGGCAGTTCACCAGAGAATTGCTCCAACCTTACCTTAAATCCTGCACTTTAATTTGGCCCTCTTTCCTGTAATCCCAACACTTTAATGGCTAACGGCATTACCCTCCCAGCATGGCCTTATTGAATTTTACACCTTTCCTCAGCTCTATTTAGGAACTACTGCACTTACTCTGAGCCCTCCGAACTCTGTATTTATTGTTGTTCAGCCATGAAATTGTTTTTATGTTTGCTTTGTGATGTTTTTACCCCATATTTGTTGTTGATTTTATTTTATTGTGCTTGTTATAATCTGTATTTCTTGGGCTTGTCCCTTTGTAAGTCGCCTCGAGTCCCTTCGGGGAGGTGGCGTATTTATTTATTTATTTATAGCTTTTATAACCCAATCTTCTCTACCTCCATAGAGGGACTCACACCAGCTAACAGCAAGAATTCAATGCTAAACAGTAAAAGTCTAAAAAAAACATATAACAACTGTAAATTAAGAATACATATAAAATAAATACACAAAAGCCGTTCGCCAAGATAAAAACATGTCCAACTCAGTCTGTATATTCAGTCCATGTATTGTGGTCAATACTTTGGTCGATTATCGCTCTCACCCATCATTCTGCAAAGGCCTTGTTCCACAGCCAGGTTTTCGCTAGCTTCCTAAAGGTCAGGAGGGATGGGGCAGATTTAATTTCCTTCGGAAGGGAATTCCACAGCCGGGGGGCCACCACAGAAAAGGCCCTGTCTCTCGTCCCCACCAGACACAACTGTGAAGGTGGCAGGACCGAGAGCAGGGCCTCTCCAGATGATCTTAACGCTCTTAACGCAGGCGTGTTTGGTGGGGACGCCAGACAGGGCCTTTTCTGTGGTGGCCCCCGACTCTGGAACACCCTCCCAAAAGATCTTAGACAGGCCCCTACATTGGCAGTCTTCAGAAAGAACTTGAAGACCTGGCTGTTCCGATGTGCCTTTCCAGAATAGGAATACTCCAATAACAAGTCCCAGAAGCACTTTATTAGAATTAAGATTGCCGCACACTGCACACTGCACTTACCCTATAATCCTTACATATCACCTGCCACATCAGCACTTTTAATCCTGTACCCATTACTCTGGCCCGGCACAGTTTTATTGTGTCTTGGTGTATTGTTTATTGCTTGTTGTTTAATATTGCTTTAATTGTTTTTAATTTGCTTTAGGTTTTGTATTGTGTTGTGTTTTGAGGCCTTGGCCTTTGTAAGCCGCATCGAGTCCTTCGGGAGATGCTAGCAGGGTACAAATAAAGTTAATAAATAAATAATAATAATAATCTTGATGGTCCATAGGGGAGAATACATTTGGACAGGTAAACTGGGTCGGAACCGTATAGGATTTTGTAGAGTATAAAAATAAAGTTGTTATTATTATTGATTAAATAAATCCCTTTCCATTTCAGACTGTAATACAACAAAATATGGAGACAACAAAGGGAAATGTGTGCAAAAGTAAGTAAGACCTGTGTTCAAAAAAAAAAAAAAAAGGAAACTGCAATATCTTGGTTGCTCAATCTTTCTTCTAAGGACTCATCTACACTGACAACTTACTGCAAAGCCACCCCCCCCCCCCCCCCCGGGATCTGTTCCGCGGTGGCCAAAACCAGAGCAGGTCTGAGGAAACGTTGGCCAAAGCCAGGAAAAGCTCGGCGAGGCCCTGCTCCCGCAGAAGCCAGTCTGGGAGTTGGCCTCTCTCTTGGCTCTGCTGCAAGGGCCGCGAGCTTCCTTCGTGCGGCTTCATGGCTGGGACGCCCAGGCCTTCGCGGGCACTGCCCTCCGCCTACCTTTGCCAGGGCCTCCTGCCACCCTCAGCGCAGTCGTGTACCAGCACCGTGCACGGCTCCAACTCGGCAGCGGCGCTCCCAAAACGAACCGGCTCCGGCGGACAGCCTCCATCTTGGATGCGGCGCGGGGCAGTGACGCCTCGGCGAGCTGAGTCGAGGGGCCGCCTCACGAGGCGCATGCGCGTCTGCCCGCCTCCCTCCCTCTCGCGGCCGGCGCGCGCCTGAAATGCCCCGCCCTCAGGAATGGAGGGGCATCCTGTTTCCCGCCAAATTCGAGCAGAGTGGGACGTCGGTGCTGGAGAGGAAAGGGCAGCAGGCTATGCTATCTCTCATTGCTGGGAACCCTATGAGTTTATATCCTTATGTCTCTCCAGGATTCATAAAATTAGTACAGAGCAACCTTTATCCCATAAGCTTGGAACACCTCTGGACCCAAGCATTTTATAATGATAATTCATAATGAGCACATGTGTACATAATATAATGTGCATATACGTAATGGGAAGGCTGGGCAAAGGAAGATAGATGCTTTTGAACTGTGGTGTTGGAGGAAAGTGCCAAGAGTGCCTTGGACAGTGAGAAGATCCAACCAGTCCATCCTCCAGGAAATAAAGCCCGGCTGCTCATTGGAGGGAAGGATAGTAGAGGCCAAGATGAAGTACTTTGGCCACATAATGAGTAGAAAGGAAAGCTTACAGAAGACAATGATGCTGGGGAAAATGGAAGGAAAAAGGAAGAGGGGCCGACCAAGGGCACGATGGATGGATGGTATCCTTGAAGTGATTGGATTGACCTTGAAGGAGCTGGAGGTGGTGACAACTGACGGGGAGCTCTGGCGTGGGCTGGTCTATGAAGTCACGAAGAGTCGGAAACAACAACGAATGAACAACAACATACGTAATGAGATATCTTCATGGTTCCGGCCCAAGCTACCTATCTGACCGCATCTCTGCCTATGAACCCACCAGGACTTTGAGATCTTCTGGGGAGACCCTGCTCTTGATCCCGCCTGCTTCTCAAGCTCGGCTGGCGGGGACGAGAGATAGGGCCTTCTCGGTGGTGGCTCCTCGGCTGTGGAACGCCCTTCCTATGGACATTAGACTAGCACCATCTCTAATGGTATTCCGCAAAAAGGTGAAGACCTGGATGTTTGTGCAGGCGTTTGAGTAATTTAGTGCAATCTGGTAATGGAACATAGGAATGGAACAATGGACGACGAACCTGGACTACGCTTGGATGATGAGAAGATTGGGTACGGTTGTTTTTTGTAATAATTGTGCATTGTAATTGCTTATTAGGTAATTTATGGATAATGTGTTAAGTTAATTGTTATATGTTGTATGGAACCACTGCTGTTTCTACTCTTTTTACTGTTTGTGAACCGCCGTGAGTCGCCTTCGGGCTTGAGATACAGCGGTATATAAGCAAAGTAAATAAATAATAAATAAATAATAAATATCTTGGAGATGGGACATGTTTCAATGTGACATATGTTTCATATACATCTACATTTATTTATTTATGACATTTCTACCCCGCTCAAGGCAGCTTTACATACAGGCAACAATTGGATGTCCTAAAACACAATGTACACTTAAATAAATATTTAAATGGAATTAAAAGGTACATTAAAACATTTAAAAGTAACACATTAAGAATTAAACATGTTATCCACAAGCGTAATCCGGGCCATTCCAATGGTCATTGTACATTGTTTCAAGTTCTCTAAAGGCTTGGTCACAAAGCCATGTTTTCACTCTCTTGCGGAAGGTCAGGAGGGAGGGGGCTGATCTTGAAGGAGACAACGAGTGACTTTTGCAATAGCTAAGTTTTGGCAGCAAAACATAAGAAAGGTACCCCTCCCTGCAGAGAAAGAGCAACATGTCAGCAAGAGGGAGGATGTTCTAAAAAGAAGTTACTAACCTGCTCAGCTTACATAGGAAATGGGTTTGCGGTGAAGTGCAAAATCTGCATATAGAGAATAAATTGTGGTTTTGACAAACAAAGCATCAAAAGATTGATGGGAGGGGTGCTGGAAAGAGTAAAAGGTCAACTGTCAAGGTACTTTCCATTGCCTTGTTTACCTGATGGTATAAAGGTTTGCAGAAACCAAGGAGGGGAGTGGCAGTCCTTATAGAGTGTGGGCGCCTGCGCATGCCCTATACGACTATCCGACTCCTTCATGATCATGAAAGAATAAAATTTTGCTTTTGATCTCATCCTGGGACTGGACTCCTTCCTTACGTGCTCCTGTGACCTGGACCTCAATATTAAGACCCGATTTAGGGTCTCTAACAATCTGACATTGCTGGAAATGGAAATTACATGTACATTACATGTACAGCCCTCCAACAACAACTGCAGACATGGAGTGATAGACTAAGTGAAAATGGACTTCCACTAAACATACCCAAAACAGAGTATCTGGAATGTGGCCTTCATACTGGAAAGCAATTCAGATTAATGGACAAGCATGAAAGAAGGCCACCCAATTTAAATATCTAGAGTCAGTGGTCTCTATAGATGGTGACACAATGCCAGACATACAGTCACAAATAAATGTAGCCTGGTCGAAATGGCAGCAAACTACAGTGTTCCCTTGGTACTTTGCGGTTCACTTTTAGCGGACTCGCTGTTTCATGGGTTTTTGAAAATATTAATATAAAATATTTACGTCCAGTGGAGGCCAGGTACCACAAAACTGCAGCGGCCTGAAGCGTGGCAGGAAAGGCCTGCTTCCCTGGCCTTCATAGACCCTGGAAGTACAGCGGACTGAGGTGCGGCGGGGAAGGCCTGCCTTCCTGGCCTACTATTGCCTGCGTGGCTCTGGAGGGTCTGCAGGGGTCTGCAGAGGCCAGGAAGGAAGGAAGGAAGGTGCCCTTGGTATGGGCCGGGAGGCAGGTAAGAAAACGTGGGTAAGAAAATAATATATAAAATAATGTATCAATATTAAAATTAATATGGCGTCCCTACTTTGCAGATTTTCACTTATTGCGGGGGGTCCTGGAACAGAACCCCCGCAATAAGTTAGGGAATACTGTACTGACATTCTATGTGACTCAAAAATGGCTGAACAGCTCAAGGCTAAGATCTACACCACCACTGTTTGCCAAGCAGCCCTCTTCGGGGCAGAGGGCTGGCCAGCAACAAAGAAACATGAACAAGCCCTTAACACAATGGAAATGGAAATGTTGAGATGAACACTTGGTGTGGCACTTCTTTGTCACAGTAAATCATAACAGGATCAAGTGTGTGTGTGTGTGTGTGTGTGTGTGTGTTAAAGAAAACTTTATGCTTTTAATTATTATGTGCAGCTGCTAATGTAGGTCAACTAGTAAGTTTTGACCACACCCGATGGGGTATAACTATATGGTTTTTAGAATACAGTTCAGCTTTTGCTCTAAGGAGCCTTTCCTCAGGCATTTTGCTCAACCATTTCTACTGCTCTCTCAATTGGATGAAGATGAAGAAGCCTTAACTGTATTGCTTACAAAGACTATGTAAGTTTGTTGCACTGTTTTAACTCTGCTGATAAGAGTAAAGTTTTTCTGTTCTTTTTCCTCTTGCCTGGGTACAATGTTATTGTGTCTTCTGCATTGGATTTGACTGAAATACACTTAGTGCAAAATTCTTGACCATAGTGGAAGGTGAAATTATCAAGGAAGAATATAGATCTGCAACCCAAACGTGTAGGGCTAGTGTAAAGAAAGCTGGAGCTCGACATGAGCTGAGATTGGCTAGGGAAGTAGGAGGCAACAAGAAGAGGTTTTCTTCATCAGGTGTGTTCAAAACAAGGGAATGAGGAATGAAATGATGGGACCACTTCTGAACTAGGATAGTAAGATGCTAACAGACCATGATGAAAAGGTGGAATTACTAGGTACCTATTTTGTTTTAAGCTGTTTTCTATGCATCAACAGGGATCCTGATAAGGAATCAGGACTTCAAGATGAATAAGGAATTAGTCAGGATTCACCAAATTAAACCAAATAAGTTCAATCTGGAATGCTAGAAAAACTGAATCTCAGAGTTTTGAAGGAACTTGCCCTGTATTTACTTCTAGTTATTCCCATGTTTGCTGAATTCCAGTAAGTATCAGGTTTTTTAAAGAGTTAAACCTTTGCCTCGTGTTTTAGTTAAGCCAACCCTGCTCCAACCCTGGAGCTAGCTGGAAACAGGTTTTCTGTGGCTTTGTGCAGTTTGGATAGCAGGATTGTCTTTGAACTGCACCGATTCTCTGTCCAGATGAGAAACTGGCATTTTTACCCTTTCCTGGTGTCCATCAGAGATCATCCTGCCCTCTTGCTGCTGATTACACAGGTGCCTCTGAGGGTGTCAGAACAAGGTGATCACAATGACCAGGAATTTGGACAGAGTTCTGTGGGTGGTGGGAGTAGCGGTAGCAACACAGAAGATAATGTGAACGTTCAGTAGGTCTAATGCAACCATAGCTCATCTGGACTGTGTGACACTGCTGCAGATTTGGCCAGCTGAGTCTTGCCGTTCTCAGATTTAGCAGCCAAAATTGAGACAAATAATATTCCCTCTACCTGTGCTGGTAAGGCTTGATCTAGAATAATGGGTTAAATTCAGCGTTTCAACAAGGCAGTTCAACAAAGTTGTAGGGCCTGCTTCTCTGGAAACTTTAAATAAAAGGCTAGAGATGCTGTGCTGAATAAGGGGTTGGGCTTGATGAGGCTCCCTTCCAGCTCTCTGATTGCACGATCCTAAGTAGCAACAACAAAAAAGGCCATGGAAAATGCTTGAACTGACATCAATAGCCGACACTGGCTAATATGAAAACCACCTTTGTTTTCTGCAAGGCTCCTTCAAGTGCTTTTATAAGCTTTGTTCAAAGAGTCTCCTATATTTGACCTCTGTAAATTTAATTAAAGTAATCTAATTAATTGATTGGCATGCCTAATGGCCGTGTGAGATAAACATACACAATTTAGCTCTTAAATTGGCTTGTAAAGTGGTTGTAACTTCTTTTCAATCCCCGTGAAAAGGAGAAATTTCTACACATTGTGTCTACTGAAGCATTAATTTCACACTGATCTCTGTCTTCAAATATGCATATAATTGTACAATTTTATAATATTTTGTTACCCACAAACTATCAATGGGGAAATTCTTTTCCAGTGCATTACTGATGATTGATACAAACCCACTAAAACAATGCCAGGACACTTTATATAATTAGAGCAAGGAATCAAGTAACAGTTGGAGCTCAGTGTACAAGAATTTATATTGTCTCGTTATTTGAAAGCTTTCTACCACTGTCACCTGATAGCTCTTCCATAAGAATAGACCTAATATTGCAAGGAGTAATTCTTGCCTTCTTTTATGTAGTTCAATAGGAAACGTTGAGTATTACAAGTGTACAATGTCTTCAGTGCATGAACTTATTCATTCTTTCCATTTATCTTTATAGTATGATGAAATATGGGTTTTCTAATTTATTGCATTGATTTAAAAATACGTTAGTTCTAAAACTAGTTTTAGATTACTAACATATCCAATTCTTTGAGCTTGGTGGGTATGGATATGATAAAGCCAAAAGCCATTCTGATACTTCTAATGTTATTTCTTAAGTCCAGACCTTGTCACCAAAGCTGTTCAATATAGGACACTAGAATTGTATTAATGGGGCATTTTAAAGGTTACATTCAGCTGACTACATAAAATAGTTCAACTGAATGTTGAAGATTCTGTCCAGATACTCAGAGTGATTCTGTGAGAGAATAGCTTCCTTGAGGTTTGCCTGAAATTATGTGGGAAATGTTTTTGTGACATTGTGGCAGAAGAGTAAGTGAACCGGTACAGAAGAATGACAGAGAAAAATGAATGAGGACCCAGAGGCCAAGGCCAAGAGAGGAATGAGAATATCAATAGTTTTCCTCTGGTAACCAGGTTGTGTCTCAGATCTGATCTATCAGTGGGGATGTTATGAATAAGTGATAGGGACTAAAGGTAATATTATTGTATACTTCATTTCCCACCAAGAGATGTGTCCCACTGTGCTGTCGCACGCTGGGCCTGTGCATAAGACTGTAGACAGGACATAAATTCTGTGTGCCCAACGGGACGCCGGGGCTGCCTCAGATTAAAGGCCTTTGATTTCCTTGAAACAGAGTCTCTAGATTGCTCAAAGGTTCAACAAAGTTATTTATTAATGAAAACAAACAGGTACTTTAAGGCTTTGTTAATAGTCTATTGGCTCTCTCTCAACCTTGTCCACAGGGAACAGGCACTATCTTCATAAACTGTATTTTAACAAATGGAGAAATCCTTAACTTCTAATCTGGGCAGTCTGTCTTTACCTCTGTTGGCGTGGAGCCCCTGCACCCGGTACCAACTGCTTCTGGCTTCCGCGAGGGACCCTTACCAAGCAGAGCTTTGTAGACCTCCAGGGGAAAAGGAGTTCAGGTTTCAGTGATGGCTGACTGAAGTCCTTCAGTAAAGGAGCTGTAAGGCTGTATAATCCTGGTCAAGTTGTGGGCTGTATATCTCCCCGGCCAAGCCGTAGAAGACGAAGCTTTCTACAGGAACTCTTGGTATTATGTCCTGCATGCAAGGCTTCTCTGTGTGGACTGAACCCAAACTGGCTCCTATTCCCTCCAAAACCCAAAAAGGGGGCGGGACCAGGGAACCTAACTATAATTGACAGGTGGCTTGCCCTATGATTGCAGCCAAAAGAAGCCACCTATCTGCAGAGTCCCTGAAATTTAGGACTACAACAAACATTCAATGTAAAGCAAACAAAATTGGAGCTCCTGGTAGAGTTGTACCTGCACACCCACCATTCCATAGGAAAAGGAGACCAGAAGGATCACATAGTCAAGACCTATGGTAACAGAAAGCAAAATATGTCAATGTCCAAGGGAGAAAGATCATTGGATGTGGTGACTCAGATCGATATCCTACTCTTGATGTATGCCTCTTAACAAGAATCAGGATTTTTCATCACAGAGGTGCAAAGTAATAATAAATAAATAATAAAACTTTATTTCTATCCCACACTCTCTCCCGGGGGGGGGGGGGGCGCTCAGGTAAGTAATAGAGGCAAAGTAATCCATCTCATCTAATTTCTGCTTTCCGTTATGATAGATTCGACAAGGTTCTTGAGCAAATGCTCCACAAAATCAACCTAGAGGCCTCCTTTGTCACCTGCTCTCCCTCCCCCTGCTCTCTGATTTCCATCTAGTCATGGTTGGGATCCTTAGAAATTAACCGTGAATGTGACTGATCCACCTATAAAGTTTGTCTCCATAGTTTGGTGAAGATCCATCAAGGAACAGTAATATTAAGGTGTATCTTCTCCGCCATTCAGACAGGAGTGGAACAGCAACACTAACTTACCAGAGTTGTGACATTGGAGTTGCATCTCAGTAGCTTGTAGCACCCCAGAAGCTGAGTACTATACTGTTGGCATGGAAGAGCTGTTCCCAAGCCTGGGGATGGATACTGGTGGCTAGATTTTTGGTACAGCCACATCTATCAGAAGTACATGTCCTGAGCAAGCTGATACCCATCAGTTGTGTGGATTTACATAGCTGGTCTTGTAAACACATGCAACATCAGGGCCTGAAGCCTCAATTGTGGCACCAGGCATCAGAATCTGTTGTTTTTGAGGGAGACTGTGATTTCAAGTGCAGTTGGGAGGAATTATTCCTTTCATGAGCATGACATATTTATTACTTTTGTGTAACGATTTTAAAAAACCCAACAGGCAATAGGAAACTGAGGAGGCAAGTGTACTTATTGGATTTGTCTTGGCCTTATCAAGACTAGGTTTAAGGTGTAATCTCCTGTAGCTGCCCTGAGTCAAAAGAAGAGAAATGTAAATTGCTTTTAGTGTATAAAGGACGTCATGCTTCAGAGAAGAGGCAAATTAACAGTGTAGCTTTAACCCTAATTACTAAACGGCTATTACAATAAAAAGAAGACAGCGGAGCTTTGATAGTTTGCATGATGCATTTTGCTCATTTTAGTTAGCTAATAAACATACCAGTCTTTTGTGGATTTAGGAATTTATTCTGTTTTGCTGCATGGCAAACATGCCAACTCATAAATATGTTCTCTAGGATTGTTCTTGAAATTTTAGGTTTAATATATACTGATTATCATTAAAGGCCAGTATAAAAATAAGTTCTTAAGGAGGAAAGATATGTGTATAATGTCCATTATTAAAAACCTGAATCTTATTACTTACAAGGAACCTCACTCCACTCCATAAATGGGAATGTAAGTACAACACTTCTGTCATAGAAACACTAAGGTGCATGCCCCAAAGTATGATCATGGCAAATGTCTCATGGTTCTTCTCCCTGTCCCAACTTACCTGTCCAAATGCATCTCCCCTTATGAACCCTCCAGGACTTTAAGATTGTCTGGAGAGGCCCTGCTCTCGATCCCACCTTCGTCACAAGTTTGTCTGGCGGGGACGAGAGACAGGGCCTTCTCAGTGGTGGCCCCTCGACTATGGAACGCCCTCCCTAGGGATATTAGATCAGCCTCTTCCCTTTTAACATTCCGAAAGAAAGTCAAGACCTGGCTTTTTGAGCAAGCATTTACAGATACATTATAATAGACATAGAGAGAAAAACGGAACGACTGGACGACGCTATTGGATAATGTTTTTACCTAGGAGACAAACTGATATATGTTATTATTGATTGATTTATTGGTTTTATATTTGAATTAACTGTTTTAATTGTATTTTATGTCTGATGCTGACTGTAAACCGCCCTGAGTCGCCTGCAGGCTGAGTGAGGCAGTATATAAATATAGTAAATAAAAAAAATACCTTTTCCTGCACCCTACCTTGCAGTCCTTGTTACATACCAGGTGCTAAATTTTCATTCCTAGTAGCAGTATTTCCTTTTCTAAAACACAAGGTGAGTGTGCACTATGCAGAAATAATGAAGAGACAGTGGCTATCAATCTGACCAAGATGCAATATTTCTTGTTGGAGAACAGCAGATGCCCCACTATTTCCATTCCTCCTGTTGCTACTATTCATGATCCATTTTTCTCATGGGTGAAGAGCTTGACAAGCAAAAGACTTCTGAAGCAACATCTGACATAAGCTTGCCCGGTACTTCTTTAGTAGCTATCGTTCTCAATGAAGATGGTTGAAGGCACATCAACACTGACGAGTTAGGTTGGTGTAGAATTGTATCAACATTGTGATGGCTACATACCACACTAGTGTGAGTGATGATAATGCTGGACAAAACCGCCTTAATGCAGTCTTGCTGTACATTATTAAACATTGGGGGGAAAGCCTGAATCCTTCCTCAGGATTTGGGTTTTCCCTCAACTTAGGGACAGTGAGGACAGGTTGTCTGAGCCTCGGGCGAATGTGGGATGGCAGTCAAGACAACTGCAGCTGATTCCACTTGGAACGGGCTGCAGTGTCTGGACTATCTCTAACCCTGAAGAGAACCTGACTCCTGCTTCAGGAGTCAGATTTCCCCCAGGTTAATACAGATCAACCCTGTGCAGCATGTGGTTAAGTGATCAGTGTAGATGTGTCTCCAGTCAAGGAAACCACAGTTGCAACTACAAGAACTGAGCAGGGCTGCTAACAAGAGAGTGTTTTGAAGGTCTGTCATTCATTGCATCTCCATAAGCTGACTCCAACATGATAACAATGTAACAACAACAGTAGTAGCAGAACTATCAGCATTAGTACTGAGATATTTTTATTGCTATGGATTATGATCAATCAATCTTTATTATGGTAGAAGCAGCAAATAGTAAAACAAGGGAAAAAGGGAATAGTCTTCCAAATCCAGCGGGGAGGAGGGATTAGTCACTGATGGCATGTAAACAAACTTATTGAATTGTACATGTGGTAGCACAGTATTTAACAACCCTAAAAGTAATCGAGGCAGCTTCATCACTGAGGAAAGAAGAAACATAAAAAGGATTGGGGTGACCTGCCAATTTAATTAAAGCAGACTCAATATTTCCCTAATATCACAATTAAAAGAGGTAATAGAGAAAAACTTGGTTCGCCGATTTGTCTTTCCCTGACCTACAAGGGCACATGTGATTAAAGAATGGGATTTTCTATATCCATTGCTGCAGCACAGCTGGAGGTATGTATGAAAATTGAAGTGTGCCTGTATGAAACCCTGTGGTGCTTATGAACTGAGAATACCTAAATATCATTTGCTAGCTTGTGCATACAAAGTGTTTTATTAATTAGCATAACATCAGTAATTTGGCCAAGATTTTGTTAATATTCAACATCTAGGATATGTTGCTTAAGCATCGCTTTGGCTGTCTCAAAATCCAATGGAATAAGATAACTGGAAGGGAGAACATATTGCTGGTGCAACTGGAAGATCTTTAGGATCTATATTGATTTAAAAACATCTTGTAGGATAAATGAGGCTGAATGTACAGGAGAAAATATGCAGGCTACTTTCTATGGATTACTAAAATGGATTTGAATAGTTGTAACAAGATGAAGGGGCAATCCTATTGTGTTGAATAACAACAACAACAACAACAACAACAACAGCACTTTATTTATATTCTGCCCTTCTCACCCCGAAGAGGACTCAGGGTGGAACACAGTACACATACTTGGCAAACATTTAATGCATTTGTGCCACATATTGCAATGCAAATAGTTTGACCTTTCTTCTGCAAGATATCTGGGACACCTGTTAGCAGAAGTAGTATTCTCCCTATATGTGTACAACAGCAAAAACCTACATCCGTGGGGCATATAAGGTACATTGCATCAAGCACCATATTGTCTTCTAACTGCTTATTCTTGGGTACTCCAATGTTTCAGATATCTCATTTTTTCCCCAATTTCATCAAAATGTTTTGTGGAATGTTTGCAGTAGCATGTATTTTATCCATCTCTTGGAATGTTTAGTAATGAATAATACTAGACTTTGCTATTAAGAAAGATAAAGTCTACAAAACAACAACTCTACATCTATTAATTACTAAATGTTCCAAGAGATGGATGAAATGGATCCTACACTAAACTTTCCCAAAGAGGACACTGCTCCAGAATGTCATAAGATGGAGTTCAACTAACTGTATAGTCAAAATTGTTACTGAAACCAGTGTCCAATGTGCAGAACTAGTCCAATCTTTTCAGTTCCTCTACCTGGGAGGGGGGGGGGCAAACTTGTGGCCCTCCAGCTTTTTTGGATTTCAGCTCCCAGAATTCCTGCTCATTGGGCAACTTGGCTGGGATTTCAGGGAGTTGGAGTCTCAAACACCTGGAGGGCAACACATTTGGCAGCTCCTCCTCTGTCTGATGTCCATGAGTGTATGATTATATGTGTGTAGCATCTTAGCATGATAAGGCATATAGGATAGTTGTGTATCTTAATGATTTATTTTATTTGTGAAGTGCTTTTGTCCAACAATGCACAAAGCAGTATATGACTAAAATGTATGTACCCAATTAATCCATAAACCCCTCAAATATATAAATAACCATTTTCAGTTGAAATTATGGCAGTTCAGAACTGAACAGATAGATTCAATTTTTTTGTGTTGCAAAGGTTTTTGGGACGTTTTCAGAAGGAGTGAAAGTGCATCTTTTGATCTTTAATTTTCTGTGGTAAGAGGCAGAAGTAATGAAACCACAAAGGAAGATTACAGCTAAAGGTGAAGCCACTGTAAAATTTAGTGAATGATACTGGCTGATGGCATGATAAAATGTTGCCTGGAATCATTCTTGATCACTTAAGTCAGTACAAAGTTACAAACATCCAATTTACAAATGACTCAGTTAAGAACAGGGATGAGACATCAGGAAGTGAGAGAAATTTATCCCTAGGAAGGGAAATTAACTCCTGTAAGAATTATCATGGGGGAAAAGGTGGCTCAAGCTTTATCACCAATTTTTGTGTTCACAACAAGCCAATTTTTTTCAAAATTCAATTCAGAAGATTTCAGAAGATTTCAGAAGATTTCAGAAGATTTCAGAAGATTTCATAGATAGATAGATAGATAGATAGATAGATAGATGAAATCTTCTGAACCGGGGCACAGATAGTAAAACTAACATTAAAGGAATTTTAACACTTCCCTATACTATTCAAAGCCTATATATATATTCAAAGCCTATATATATATAGGCTATACACACAAACACACACAGTGTTATACTTCAAAATGTATCTGTTCCAACTTACATACAAATTTAGCTGAAGAACAAACCTACAGAACCTAACTTGTCTGTAACTTGGGGACTTCCTGTAAAGGGTTTTCCAGTCCTTCCATGAAGAAACACGGTTAAATTACCTATTTGTTACTATTGAGTTGCCTCCATGTGAAATCTAACCACCAGAAAGGGATAAAGCCCAGAGAAAGAGACAGCTGTTCATTAATAACACACAGCTGTTGATATTTTTTGATAGACAGTCTAGAGGTCCTTTGTCTTTCCATTTAAATACATTAAATATTATAAATTTTGTACTTACCTCTGCCAGCAAGCATGCGTTGCCAGTTCATCAGAAAAATTCTCATTAGTTTTTTTCTTTAAAAGGAAGCTCCAAGATAGCAGAAGTTTTGACCATGTCTAGTCGTAACAGTCAAGATAAAAGGCATGCTGAAATTATCTTGCAGATTTTTTTACAGGCATTTGAAACACCCAGGGCTGATACAGATTATGTAAACAAGGCACCGCTGGTGCCAATTCTAAATTCAGGGGAAATAAGAAAATTACATTTAATCCACTTGCCCTGAATTTGAAAATGAGGGAGGAGAAAAGGGGAAATCTGCTTGGCAAAACCATGTGCCAATCACAGGAACGCAGGAGAAAGCCACACTTATCAAACACTGAATGATGCCCTGCAGGTTTGGTGCCAAAAGAGTGCTAAGACGAGAGATGTATGGGAGGTCCTCCGGATGAGTCAGGGTGGGACTTTGTCGGACAGGGGCAGAGCCAGGCAACTCTCCTGCTGCCTCTGTCCTTGGATTATGCCATATGGAGCAGAGGGAAGCGCAAAGGGAAAGAAAAAAGACAACATGCAACAGGAGAGGGTATGTGCTGCTTTCCAGATGGTTTCAGGTTTTGTTTTTTCTGGGTGCATGTATCAAATCAGGAGGACGAATTAGCAGTAGCTTTTTCCTGCACCGATACATTGCACACTATTCACTATTTGCCAGGATGTTCAAGCAAATGTTATTCGCTTAAGGATTTAAGCAAGCCAGGGTTCTCTTACTTTTCCTATACATTTATTCTGAAGTAGAAAACGGAAAGGTAGAAAAGTTAAATGCTGTCATGGCATGGCACTAAAAATAGAATATTGATGCTCAAGTGCCGTTAGACATGCTTAATATGAATCATGTTAACAGTTTGAAAAATATATCTAAAAACAGAATATTGATACACAAGTGCCGTTAGACATGCTTAATATGAATCATGTTAACAGTTTGAAAAATATATCTAAAAAACAGAATATTGATGCACAGGTGCAGTTAGACATGCTTAATATGAATCATGTTAACAGTTTTTTGAAAACACGTATCTGTTAAGTAAAAAAGATCAATTTATTTTCTTGTTGACCTACACCAAAGTTGTTTTGATAAAAGATTTAAATTTGAAACTTCCTTCAAATCATCATATCCTAGTGAGGGACAGTCAGATTATTTGGCATATTTTGAGGCCACTCTGTTAGAAGGGGAAGCAATCAAGAAGACTAAATGGCTTGATGACAGTTTTGGCACAAATAACAGTATTGTGTTTTGTTAAGAATTGACTGAATGGTTTTGTATTTTATTTAGTTGTTTGCTTGTTGTATTAACGTACGTGAGCATTTGATCAGTATCTGTATATGTCAGTTCCTGAAGGAAAGGCAGTATGAAGCTGTTTGGGGTATTTATTTATTTATTTATTTATTGTGTCAGAAGTGAATTGAGGGTACAGTTGTACTGCATTTAAAAACACAAAGTTTAAAACTTGTCATTATACTAAATGTCCTTTGACCAGTAGCTTGGCCACTTGGAGTGCCTCTGGTGTTGCTATAAGAAGGTCCTCCATTGTGCATGTGGCAAGGTTCAAACTCCATTGTGGTGGGTGGCTATTGGTTTGCTCTTCTCTCCACTCGAATGTCATGGACTCCACTTTGTAGCCCCATTTCTTAAGGTTGGCTCTACATCTCATGGTGCCAGAGTAGTCTGTTCAGTGCCTTCCAAGTGAATTACACTGAACTACCAAGTGTTTCAGATAATATATATATCAAATGCAAACTCAGTAAAATTGTGAGCCATATATGGAACTGTACAGGCATGTAGCTGGGGGGGGGGGGCTTCAGCCCCCCCCCCCCAAATTCTCATGGTGGTTCGTGAAAAGCCCTTACTGGTGCATTATTTAAACTGTTATGTTTATCCATATCAAGATCTGATCACCATACTCAATATATCCCATATGTATGGGGGTATTGGGGTAACGATACAAAAGGTTTTCTAAGGTAGACCCTCTTTCACTCAGACTCACCCCCCCCCCCCCCGAATCAAACTCAGCTCCCCCTGAATCGAAGTCCTGGCTACAGGCCTGGAACTGTAAAGAAGAAAATATAATATTTGTATGTGTGTGAATCATTCGTTTCGATTCCATCTTACAAAATGTATTAAAACAATATAGATTAGAAGCCACCACCAAAGGCCTCTAAGGTTTTCTTAAAGGTGCATGCACAAATTACAACTGCATAGTCACACAGTTGCAAGAAAAAATACTTACCATACATACATTAAGATTTCAGATGTGTACGCACACTTTAGACTAGAAATTTGCAATAATATCTGTTTGAAACACACACCCTTTCCAATTGAGTATATTTTTACACAAATATCTTAAGTGAATCTGGAGGTCAAACATGACAACCTAAGAGGTAGTATAAATTGTTAATTGCTTGTATATCTTGCTGTGAGTGTATCAATTTTTAGCACAATGAGAAACATATACAATAAAATAGAACTAAAAGACATGTGACAGGCTGGACCTGCTCTTGAACTTTTAGATTATTTTATTGCAATAGGGAATTGCAGTTGATTCCATTCCCCTGCCATACATTTGTTTATCTTTTGTTCACTTTTTACTTTTAAATGCATACTAAAATATGTAAGATGTATACCAGAACAGTATAGTCTGAGAAGCAGTTTGAAAATAAATAATATGCAATGATGTATAATTCACCTTCTTGAGCAATTGTAACTATTTTTAAAGCAACGTATTGGTTCATTAAAAATTCCCTATGCAGCAAACTAGTCTAAATAACACAATTCACATTATTAACCTCCTTTGCTGTGGCAACTGAACTCCAATTACCCCTTCAACACTGTCTAAACCTTTCTCTCTTCTTTTCTCGCATCTATTACTTGATACTTCCATTATCTAAATATCTTCTTGTGATTTAATTTCAGAATCCAGGTAACAGGTGACAGACCGGCTGCACATGCTGGTGTTGCAGAGGAATTCCAAGACTTTTTCCTGGGTGCTTGGAGAGCACAACAGAACAAGGGGATATACAATACCTTTTATGATTTTAAATATTGATCAAGGTGAGCAACATCCGTAGTTCATTCCAGGATGTCTTGTGGCAATGGTGGAACTGGTGGGCATCCAATGTATAACCTTTGCAGTAAAATTCAACGTTCAGACTCCCAAGTAGGTAACCTGAATGGGCACAGGAAGTCCACAGCCTTGTTGGACGTACAAACAAAGTTAAGCAATATGCAGTACTCTTCTGTGGCACTGGATCCTGATTTTTTGGTGACAAATGAATCAAAAATGGCATCAAACTCTGAAGAAGACAATTCTCAGGATCCTGCATTTCAGATAAACAATGAATCTATGACAGGAAATGAGATACGCCGGGTCTACGCTGCGAAGTGCTTTTATGGACCATACCTTACCAAAACTAGTATGCAAGGTGATGTATATAACTTTCTGGAACGACCCAGTGGATGGAAATGTTTCATATACCACTTTGCAGTGTAAGTACCTACCTTTTATTGATATGAATAATGTATTAGGCTTGTAAATAAATCAGGAAGTAACTCCACAGAAAATGAACAATTGACCTTAAACTCCAAACTGTTTTCTTTCTATGTGGATCATGTCAAGTTTACCAGAATAAACCTGGAAAGTATTAACCCTCTAATCTATTTGGAAAAGTCTGGTATAGATTTATTTTACCTTTAGATTTCCCTGGAAGATTACTTTTAATTTGATTTCAAGTGCTGTTTTGGTGGCCATTCAGGAACACATCTGCTTAAAATGACTTAGATCTGATGAGAAGTTGTATACATTTTATCTGTAAATGGAACTCTCCATTATGCAATTTTGCCAACCTTAGTATCCTGACAGACACATCCTTTATTAATGACACTAGGATAATACTGACTTATCAAAGGCCCCATCTACACTGCATTTAAAACTACATTATATGGTCAGCGTAGACTTATATAATGCAGAGCATCTTAAACTTTATCCACTCACAATTCCATTTTATCTGAGAAGTTTTGGCATAACTCCTGATAAATAGATATATAAAATAGATATATAAAATTACTGATGATAAATCATAAGTAAATGCTTAATTTTACATAAAATTTATGTAGAGCATTTTCAACATTTTTCATGCCATGCTGAAAAATGTTGCAGCCCCAAGTAGCAGAACATACACTATTGACTTTCCTTCTTTTCTCCTCAGTTGAGACCCCTTCCACACAGCTGAATAAAATCCCACATTTTCTGCTTTGAACTGGAATATATGGCAGTGTGGACTCAGATAACCTAGTTCAAAGCAGATATTGTGGGATTTCCTGCTTTGATATTCTGGGTTGTATGGCTCTGTAGAAGGGCCCTGGGTGGAGGGAGCACAATGGGGTGTTTTGAGGGTCTATGGGCCCTTCCACACAGCCCTATATCCCAGAATATCAAAGCAGAAAATCCCACAATATCTGCTTTGAACTGGGTTATCTGAATCCTCGCTTAGATAATGTGGGATTTTCTGCCTTGATAGTCTGGGATATAGGGCTGTGTGAAGGGCCCTGAATCTCCAGCTTAACAAGTCCCAGGTTGCAGAGTGGACTATGTGCCTAAAATGGACCCATACCCACCTCTCTCTTGTTCCCATCACGGTCTGTTAACATACATGCATGCAGTCCATATCCCCCTCCCCAAGTCCCCAGAGAAATGGTACTAACCCTGCACAAGTTGCAGACAAATTCTTGAATAGCAGGTGTCTGACATTTTTGATTTCAGTTCAGTATGGTTTATAAACACAACATTGTTTTTAGTATCAAATTTGAAGGGAAGCATTTCTGAAACTGAAAAGATAGCCATGAAGTAAAACAGGCATTTTCAAGGCTGATTTTTCTTTTTGATGAAGTACAGCTGAAGCATTTGCTGCAAGTTACTAACAAATTTATGTAAATGCTTAATACAGCCACTAGGTGGCAAGCTACACACATTTTTGAGACCCCATTAAAGGAACCCCAAATGGGGTCATGACCTGCAGTTTAAGAAGATTTGTTATAATGCAGTTCAGTGGAGATCAACTGTATTATATGAACCTATACTGACCACATAATGCAGTTTCAAACTGCTTTATATGACAGTGTTGATGGGGCCAAATAGTAGTCTATTTGAAACAATTCCTAGGAGAGAGTGGAACTTATAATCAGTGTAGACTCATATAATGCAATTTAACTGCATTATATGAGTCGACACTGACCAGTTTCAATCTGCATTATATGGCAGTGTAGACAGGGCCTCCGAAACCTCTTCATAGATGCTGAGTAATCTTACAATTGAACCCAAACACTTATATGGAAATTGTGTACAGTTTATTTACATATGATTGCATCTTGTTTTTTCAAAAGCTTCTTTCTATATAAAATGGCAAAAGATCTGTTTTTAAATTTAAATAATCTAATGGTAGTAAATCTTCTTTAAAACAATTAAGTGGATGCAGTCAATTTTACTTACAGGGGGAAGTCAGCCATATAATGTGTTGAAGATTTGAGGTAATAATCCTCCACCATACTATTTATTTACCATTCTTTTAATATATTCTAAGATCACTTTTAAGAGTACAGTCTTCTTAATGCATCTCATATAGTAAAAACAGTAGCAACAATATAGCAACAGAAATAACAATCCAAAAATCCATAAATAACATTTTTTGTTGTCGTATCAACCAACATCCAAATGCCAAGCTGAAATAGTTGTGGTTAAGATTCAGCAGAATATCAGCAAAGAAAATAGCTCTTCAGAGTTTTCTTAAAGGTCTACAGAAAAGAAAGGTGGTTGGCAATGCATTTTGGAGACATGGGATATTACTATGTTTTCTCTGTCATATATGACAACGTGATAGCAGAAAAATCAGAAGGGCCTTGAGGTGTGCTCATATCGCTGGGTTGGTGTAGGTTTTTTCGGGCTATATGGCCATGTTCTAGAGGCATTCTCTCCTTACGTTTTGCCTGCATCTATGACAAGCATCCTCAGAGGTAGTGAGGTCTGTTGGAACTAGGAAAATGGGTTTATATATCTGTGGAATGACCAGGGTGAGACAAAGGACTCTTGTCTGCTAGAGCTAGGTGTGAATGTTTCAACTGACCACCTTGATATTGCAATTTACTTTTTTTTCTCAACACAGGTAACTTACTTATTTACTTTTGCACACATTTCCCTTAGTCCAGTGTTTCTCAACCTGGGGATCGGGACCCCTGGGGGGGGGTCGTGAGGGGGTTTCAAAAGGGTCACCAAAGGCCATCAGAAAACACAAGCATCCTCAGAGGTAGTGAGGTCTGTTGGAACTAGGAAAATGGGTTTATATATCTGTGGAATGACCAGGGTGAGACAAAGAACTCTTGTCTGTTTGAGCTAGGTGTGGATGTTTTAACTGACCACCTTGATTAGCAGTTGATGGCCTGGCAGTGCCTGGGGCAATCTTTTGTTGAGAGGTGATTAGATGTGCCTGATTGTTTCCTCTCTGTTGTTTTGCTATTGTAATTTTAGAGTTTTTTAATACTGGTAGCCAGATTTTTTCATTTTCATGGTTTCCTCCTTTCTGTTGAAATTGTCCACATGCTTGTGGATTTCAGTGGCTTCTCTGTGTAGACTGACATGGTGGTTGTGAGAGTGGTCCAGCATTTCCGTGTTCTCAAATAATATGCTGTGTCCAGGTTGCTTCATCAGGTGCTCTGCTATGGCTGACTTCTCTGGTTGAAGTAGTCTGCAGTGCCTGTCATGTTCCTTGATTCATGTTTGGGCGATGCTGCGTGTGGTGGTCCCTATGTAGACTTGTCCACAGCTGCATGGTATACGGTAGACTCCTGCAGAAGTGAGAGGATCCCTCACGTAGTATTTGTCGGATTTTCTTGGTGGGTTTGTAGATAGTTTGTATGTTGTGTTTCCTCATCAGCTTCCCTATGCGGTCAGTGGTTCCCTTGATGTATGGCAAGAACACGTTTCCTCTGGGTGGATCTTTGTCTTTACTCTCATGCAGGCCTGTAGCCAGGATTTTGTTTCGGGGGGAGCTGAGTTTGATGGGGGGGGGGGGCTGAGTCTGAGTGAAAGAGGGTCTACCCTAGCAAACGTTTTGTATCATTACCCCAATACCCCCATGCATATGGGATATATGGAGCATGGTGATCAGATCATGATATGAATAAACATAACCGTTTAAATAATGTACCAGTAAGGCCTTCTCATGGACCACCATGAGAATTTCAAGGGGGGGGGGGTGTAGCCCCTCAAGCCCCAGCCCCCCCCCCCCCCCGGCTACATGCCTGCTCTCATGGCTTGTTCTTGATCACCTCTCAACAAAAGATTGCCCCAAGCACTGCCAGGCCATCAAATGCTAATCAAGGTGGTCAGTTGAAACATTCACACCTACCTCCAACAGACAAGAGTTCTTTTTCCCACCCTGGTCATTCCACAGATATATAAACCCATTTTCCTAGTACCAACAGACATCACTACCTCTGAAGATGCTTGCCATAGATGCAGGCGAAACATCAGGAGAGAATGCCTCTAGAACATGGCCCTATAGCCCGGAAAAAAACCTACAACAACCCAGTGATTCCGGCCATGAAAGCCTTCGGCAATATATTGTGCTCATATCATTTGAAACTTTAAGGAATGTCCAATCTTGCAGGACTAAAACCCCTATCATTCCTGACTCTGGGAGTGCATTTACACTGTAGCATTAATGCAAATTCACGCCACTTTAATTGGCATGGCTCTGCTATAGAATCGTGGGAGTTGTAGTTTTATAAGACCTTTCAATTTTTTCTGCCAAAGACTGGTGGCGCCGCATTAAACTACAAATCCCAAGACTGCATAGCATTGAGCCATGGCAGTTAAAGTGGTGTCACACTGCATTAAATTTACAGTGTAGATACACCCTTGGTCATGTTAATTATGCTAATAGGGCACAGATTCTCCTGCTGGGGAACTAATCAGAAACATACTGGTGAACAAAATACCTGTAGCAGTGTCATGTTACATGCTCCTATCCCCTCTCCTCTGTACTCTTCAATGGCCATCTATTTTGTGCCATGCACATTGTGGTAGTCCAGCATGGATATCATCAGAACTGGGTAATAACTAAGGCAAGATTAGAGCTTCCTAAATGTGGTCACAGCTGGCATACTAGCTCAAACTAAGAGGGGAAAGGACTAATTGACCTCTCAAGAAGGGCATTCCAGATTTTGCGATAACGTTTAATGATAAATAATTAGGAGTTCGGTTTGGTTTAGTTTAACAGATGTCTATATTGTGCCTTTGCAAGAGAATGTGGTGAGATTAAGTTCAGATTATTGCTCTTGGATACTTGTGACAGAAATAAGACCTGGATGTGTTAGTGTGGCTTCTAATACTAATTATCTAGGATTTGGGTTGTACACTGCTTGGTTTAAAATTCATTCTGCATGTAATTATTGCGAGGAAGGGTTGTGTGTGGTCTGAGAAACAAAATGGTGAAGTTATGGAACACAAATGCAGAAAAGCTTGCTACAAATAAACTTTTCCTTCACAAGGCAGTCAGAAATTGCTGAAAATTTCTCCTTTCTCTCAAGGTTAAATATTGGAGTCAGAGTAGGAATTGTGCATGCTGGGTTGGAAGAGTATGTTTTGATTTACAATTGACAGGAAAGTCTGCTCAGCTACCTTTGTCAAAATTTTGTCACGTTTCTCATCTTCGATCATGATTTGATAATTAGATGAGAGGAAAATGTAGTGAGAAAGACACTAATATTGTCAGTGATGCCACTAGGGCTGGTGTCACTCAGTTCTGTAATTCATAGTGTTATCCCATGGACCTTCTTTCATAGCAGAACATAACACAATATTGAAGCTAAAGTACAGGCTGAATATCTCTTACCCAAAATGCCCTAAGATGAGAAGTGCTCCATATTTTTGGATTTTGGAATACTTGTACGGCCAGTTCCCAAGTAATGAACAAGATAGTTTCTGTGGGTTTGTTTTCAAGTTGAGTTTGTATGTAAGTTGGAAGAGGTACATTTTAAAGTGTAACACACTCTCTCTCTCTCTCTCTCTCTCTCTATATATATAAGATAGGTTCTGTGGGTTTCTTTCATGTTGAATTTGTATGTAAGTTGGAAGAGGTACATTTTAAAGTGTAATTCCATATACATATACATATACATATACATATACATATACATATATATATATATATATATACATACTAGCTGTCCCCTGCCACATGTTGCTGTGGCCCACTCTGTATATATGTGTGTTTGTGTATATATATGTGGTTTTGTGCATGCGTTGTAATGTAATTTTTGTTTTTTATTTAATTTTAAAGTATTTTCTGCTGTGTTTTTCAGTGTTTTTATGAGTGATGGTCACAAGTTGGCCTGACAGGTGTATTGTGTCCAAATTTGGTGTCAATTTGTCCAGCGGTTTTTGAGTTATGTTAGTCCCACAAACAAACATTACATTATTATTTATATAGATATATATATATATATACACACATAAATATACACACACACATATATACACACACAAACATACACGCACAATGTCTTTTAGTTTTGGAAAGCATAGGGAAGGGTTAACAACCCTGTGGGTGTTTGTTTTGCAGTCTGTGCCCCTATTAAGAAGACTTCATCTCACTTTTGATCTCATTAAACAGGGGGAACACACTTTCACTTTGTCTTGGGGACAGAACCCCGTGCCGAACATCACACAATGTCATGTGACTTCCAGCAGAGCGCCCACTCCCAACTAGGGTGGGAGTGTCCCATGTTGTGCTGGCTCCAATGGAGCCAATACGGGGCCTTGCTGGGAGGGCAACTCTTTTCCCATTATTTATTTATTTATTTATCGTGTCATCCGCAACCAGAACATTGTATTACATTTCTAACAGAACAAAACAAACAAACAGATAAAAAAAACCCACAGATTTTGCAAACTTGGTGGCTGATTAAATGTCCTTTGACCAGTATCTGGCCACTTGGAGTGCCTCTGGTGTTGCCGCAAGAAGGTCCTCCATCATGCATGTGGCAGGGCTCAGGTTGCATTGCAGCAGGTGGTCAGTGGTTTGCTCTTCTCCACACTCGCATGTCGTGGATTCAACTTTGTGGCCCCATTTCTTAAGATTGGCTATGCATCTCGTAGTGCCAGAGCGCAGTCTGTTCAGCGCCTTCCAAGTCGCCCAGTCTTCTGTGTGCCCAGTGGGGAGTCTCTCATCTGGTATCACCCACGGATTGAGGTGCTGGGTTTGAGCCTGCCACTTTTGAACTCTCGCTTGCTGAGGTGTTCCAGCGAGTGTATCTGTAGATCTAAGAAAACTATTTCTTGATTTGAGTCGTTGACGTGCTGGCTGATACCCAAACAAGGGATGAGCTGGAGATGTCTCTGCCTTGGTCCTTTCACTATTGGCTGCAACTTCCCGGCGGATGTCAGGTGGTGCAATACTTTTCCCATCAGAAGGGGAAAGCGTTGCCAAGAGGGAGCTGCGCACAGGGCAACAGATTTCCTACCTGCCCCTGTGATTATTGGATTATGGAAAAGTTGGCCTGTTGTGGAAACAAAGATTGGTGACAAAGTTTCAGTGGAGACACCCTTTCCCCATGATAACTCTTTCCAGAGTGAATTTACCTTCCAAGGAGTAGATTTCTTTCACTTTCTGTGTTTTCACCGCTGTTTTTTTACTATGTGTCATTTGTAAGTCAGATGTTTGTTACTCAGGGGCTGCCTGCATTTTCATGATGGCATATTGGTGCTAGGAACCAAGTCTAAACATGAAATACATTAATGTCAGGTGAAAAGATTTGATAGTACATGTGTAGGTACATCTTCTCAATAGTAGATTATGCTGTGTTCAGCAAGAATCTTTACATGTATTCATAGTATTTCAGTATTAAATGGGCATTTTTATGCAAGGTTTTCATTTTTCCTTCAGGTTACATTATAGGGAATATGATATATGTGTGAAAGTATACAAAAACTTTAGTAATGTCAACCTGTACTGCAATTGTGACAATGTCATGTGTGTGGCAATTTTTTTAAAATCAGGAAATATCAGACAGTTTTTGACATCTAAGAGTAATCTTTTCAAATTTTTGAGCAGTTGGATAGCTTAGGCCCCATCTGCACTCCCATATAATGCAATGAACTGAATTGTATGAGTTTACACTGCCATATAATCCAGCTCAACGTGGTCAGTCGACATTCTGAAACTGCATTAAATGGCAGTGTACATGGGGCCTTAGTTACATCTTGCTACAATTCTAAAAACCAGATTACATTTTTTAAAAATGGTAAATACTGTCAGAAATAATCAAATTTCATCTCAAACCCGATCAGATAATTTGCTGTCAATTTTCCCCAGTAATATCTGTGAATGACTGAAGTATGGAATTGTATTATCTCCTTTCATATTATGTCCTTTTGAATGTCCCTACCTAAACCTTGTTTCACTTGACAAGTAGCAAAATGAAAGCAGGTCATGACAAACATTGAAAGATTCATATTTTAAATCAAATTTAATGGAAATCTTCTACAGTTCTGTCATCTTAATGGGACTAGGACAATTCCAGACCATTCCTCCACTGCAAAATTTGAAATATTTCTTGGTTTGTACATTCACTTACCAAATAGTAAATTCCACTGGGGCACTCCACAGTACAAAATGAAGTTTACACACAGGAGCAGAATTAATGAATTAATGAAGCATCATATATTTACCAAAATATAAGCGAAGTAGTTCATCAGAAGAATGGGGCTCCATCTATACTGCCATATGATATAGTTTGAAATTGTGTTATATGGCCAGTGTAAACTTATGTAATGCATATAATGCACTGACCATATAATGTAGGCATCCTCAAACTGCGGCCCTCCAGCTGTTTGGCCCTCCAATTCCCAGAAGCCCTAGCCAGATTGTTCAATGGTAAGGAATTTTGGGACTTGGAGGTCTAAACAGCTGCAGTTTTATTTTGCTTGAAATAATAGTTTCAAACTGCATTATATGAGTGGCTGCATCTACACCAGCTGAAATACTCTGCTCTGGAGCTTTTCTGGATGCAACACAAGAATGTCCCAAATCCCTTTTGGAATCCAGACATCATTCCGGGCCAACAATGCATTGGGACCACTTCTGTTGCTGTCTCACCAGCCAAAATCAGCTCCATGGTAGACATTTGTTGACAGCGTAGCTTCTGTTACTCAGCCATGTTGATCACTAGCAAGGCTGCTTCTGCTTGGCAACACTGTGCAGGTTGTTTTAATGTGTGAACATTGGATCACCCCAAATCCAACCCGATCCAGCTTTCCACCCATCAAAAAAGCTGGACGTTCTGGAATGACTTGCTGTTCTTGTACCAGATTAACATCCAGAAACAGGGCTCATATGTGATGAGTTCTGCTCGCAGAGGATTTGAGGTAAAAAAATGTTATTTGCCCTTAGTGTTACCCTACAAAAGTCAATAAAATCCTTCAGAAGATACCTGAAATATTTATAGTATTATCTGTCAGAGATTGACAATACCCAGCGGAAGGAATGCTAGATCAAGCAGACACTGAGTTGCAAAATAAGGACTCTGCAGGCTTTGAGTTACAAAGGAAACTAAGTTTACTAAGTACATACAACAGACACGTCTTTCTACAGCGAGCTACAATTCAGGAAAAACAACAAAGAACTAGTCAAAACTGAAAGTCTCTTCACATCTGCTTATCTTCTCTTGCTGAGACTGGCAACTCCCTTCTGTTCTCAGCAAGAACAAACCTTATCTTACTTTTTCAAGTTCACTTAATCACAGCCTCAAAGTATAAACATTTCTGCATAGCATTTTCAATTCACATTGGCATCCATCTTGGCAATACATAGAAGCACATTGAAAAACACATACATAACTAAATTAATCCTGACATTATCAAGGAGAACACAACCTCATCAGACAGGGTGAATTTAGTGTCCTAGGACGCTTTCACCCTGTCTAATGGATGGAACCCCATTAGACATCACACAGCGTTGTGTGACTTCTGGTGGAGTCCCCATCAGGATGCTTTCCCCCCAACACAGGAGGCTTCACCCCGGGGGTGGGGGATGGTTTTCCCATGTAATAGAGAAAGCATAGCTGAGAGGGAGCTGCATGCAGGGCAACAGATTCACCCTGCTGCCCTTCTTATTTCTCCCAGATGGCAAGTGAAGCGAGATGCTTCACCTGGCCTTTATGATGAGGCCCATAGGCAGAAAGCTAACCTCTAACATTAAGAATATAATCATTCAGAATATTAATTATTAGGCATGTGCAATAGATGAAAAAAGTTTCGAAACTCATCACAAAATTAGGGGGCACTGGTGTTTTGTTTCTAAAGTATAGTTAGTGAAAATTTTGTTATTGTAATGAGAATAACAGAATTTCATTACTTTTTCATTATAGTAAATGCTTCAAATGGGGCTTTCACCCTCATTTTTACAGATATTGGGGTGAAACATGCTACAATGGTAGAACACATTTACCACTGTTAGCCTATCACGTTTCAGAATGTTTCACATTTCTACGGATTTTGGGGGAATTTTAATATTTTTTTTTATAAGTAACATCTTTTTAAAAAGCTATAAGAACCATCTCCTTGAATTTCACTCCTTGATTTTAGGGATTTTTTTTAAGTTTTGAGAAAAACATCTCTCTCGAATGTCTCTCATATTAACTAATAGAACTTCCATTTGGGGATTTCTTCCCAGCCCATCACAAAGATTTACTTGGGGGATGGTTTTCCCATGTAATGGAGAAAGCATAGCTGAGAGGGAGCTGCATGCAGGGCAACAGATTCACCCTGCTGCCCTTCTTATTTCTCCCAGATGGCAAGTGAAGCAAGATGCTTCATCTGGCCTTTATGATGAGGGCCATAGGCAGAAAGCTAACCTCTAACATTAAGAATATAATCATTCAGAATATTAATTATTAGGCATGTGCAATAGATGAAAAAAAGGATCAGTCAGTCCTCCTCTTTGAAGATTCAACAATTTATTGGAAGTCTGTTGGATTTCTTCCCTATCCTGATTAGGGCTTTCTATTGCTGAGCAGAATTTTGGAAAATGTAGTTTAGGGCAGGGCCTTTTGAATTCTCAGACATAGAGCTCCTCGCCTTCCCAAACTACATCTCCCAGAATTCCATGGTTTTTCCCCAGTGCACTCTGTTTCCTCCCTGCTGCTTCCCTCTCCTAATGGTGAGAGGCCATTAATTTAAAAAGGAAAGGAAGCCTTTTTGGCTTTGCTTTGCTGGTTTGCGCTGAAAATGAAACTGACTTTGAGAGATGTCCAAGATTTACAAAATGCAAATGAAAAAGTATTGGTAAGTTTCAATCCTTAAGTTTTTGGTGCAGGCCACACCCACGTGTCAGATGTCGCCTTGTAAGTACGAATTTAACAAATTTGATCCGACTTGCGAAGGCTAACAAAAAATTGCACATCCCTATTAATTATTATTAAGAATATTATTAAGAAATTGTGTCCCATTTTATGCAAAATTTCTTAGTGTATATACAGGGTGAGGCAGCATAACTTCCTTTTTTCAAAATTTAATAAAGCCCATTGTATGAATCAGAAATTTTTATTTTTTTATATAATGTAGGCGCATACCTAAAGTTTTGTTTTATGTAGTTTTGAAGATCAAACTAGGTAGGTGACGTCCACCATTCTCCATTCTCCATACACTGAGTAAAATGATTTCTGGCATTTGTCATGACTCTTGCCAGCATAGCAGGCGTTATGTTGGCCATTTCTTTCTGGATGTTGGTCTTCAAATCTTGTAGGGTCCTTGGATGGTTCACATAAACACGGGATTTCAAAAAACCCCATAGAAAAAAATCACAAGGGGCCAAATATGGAGAGCGGGCCGGCCGCTCCAAATCTGCTTGAAAAGTAGGCCTCAACGGCAAAAGCATGCTCCTCACTGTTCCAACACATGATGGCGACTGAACTGTGTCAGGACAAAACTTTATACTCCCGCCTCTCGAACGAGACCACTAGCGCTCCGGTACGTCTTCAACTGACTGAATGACACGCATTTTTAAAAAGGAAGTTATGCTCATCCTGTATATATAATCCCACTCCAGGTAGTAGGGCATAATTTGTGAGTAAAAATGGATAGGATTGCGCTGCATGATAATCAACCAACTGCCATAGTTAATACTACTAGGCAGTAGAGCAGCTCTTTCCACTACCTGTCAAACAGTACGCAAACAGTAAAACAGTCTATGTTTACTTGTGTGGGGGGCGTGTTTGTGGGTGTGTGAAATACAGAATAAGAAGTAGGCAAACATGAGAAACACATACATCCTGGCCATTCCATAAAGGTGGTAATATGATTGAACAACAAAGGCTTGCTCTGGAAGCAGCCCAAATGATAGAACTATGTCATCCAGATGTGATTGGGAAGATTATTATTAGAGCTTGAACCTGAGTTCATCACTGCTGTTATTAAAGATTGAAGTCACTGGATCCTGGAAATAGGAGAGGGGGGGTGTAAAAATAAAGTTGAATTGCTTGTCTGTTAAAACAAAGGGCTATCTCTCTATTTCACGGCATAACGGAAACTTATGTCAAACTGTTTTTTTAACTTTTCTGTATATTGCTCTTTTCTTTTCCAAATTACCTTTCGTGAGGTAGCAAATTATAATAAAAATACCTTTGGTGAAGAATACGAGCTTGTGAATTAAAAGAACAGAACCTCATTTCAAGGACTATACTTATAGCAAATAATCATGTCGAAAGCTTAAACAGATTTCATTTCTGTAGATTTAAATATGTGAATAGTCATCACTAAGCCTATTTGAGCTAGGACTTAGTTGTTTTTCTAAAAAAAGCACTTGAAATATGAAACACTAGTGATGAAAGCAGATTGACCTTCCTTTTCTACATACACAACTCAGCAATTTCCCAGGAATGTTTGTGGAACACCGCCAACGTTTTATTTATCTGATTAAATAACTTCGAATGTTTTTCATTTTTCAGTGTAAACACTTGACATCTAGGAAAACTGCATATTTAAGACAATGACGCTGACACGATGACCAGAATATTTTACTGTGGTTTGAATATGATATTCAGTCCACATGACATGATTGAAAACTTATTGGCATATGCAATTACAGCATTTAAATTAGCAGAGTTGAAGTAAGTAGTCCTGCCAAGGATGATTTTGTTATCATGTCTTAAAAGCTTTTTAGGCAGAGAGTCAAAATGAGCAGACGTGTGGATTATTACTGACATCATTCCTGCAATAACAAACTCAGGTGGCTGAATGCCTATCAATTTGGAAGCAAATTGGGTCACCAAAATATTATTGTACTGGAATATTATATTCATCCAGCTTTTTTCCGTAATTAAAAAAATGTACATAAACTTTTAGAAGTTTCACAAAGAGCTCTTCTTTCTTCTTATATTAATTTTTCAATTATTAAAAAGTAGACATTGGTACAATGACAGTAGTATTACTGTGAAATTAAATTTCAATTGAGGAAACTGATCAAGGACTGAATCAGAATTTTGAAAAGGAAGAGCACTCATAGAATAAAAAAATACTAAATAGAGACAAAATTGTATTATTGTTCGTCTTTAGAAGCATATACTTACTTACTTACTTAGGCGATCCCTCGTTGGACAAGTAAGATGGTCTTCCATTATGGATTTCCTTGTGGGTCCGTATGTGGCTGTGGAGCCCTATTCTTGCTCTGCATCTTCTTCCGCAGTGAGGGCATTGGTTGCCAGGTGGAAGGCGGTCCCGGTCGGGGTTGGCTTGATGCGCCTTCCTCCTGGCACGTTTCTCTCTTTCACCCTCCACTCGTGCCTCCTCAAATTCTGCAGCACTGCTGGTCACAGCTGTCCTCCAGCTGGAGCGCTCAAGGGCCAGGGCTTCCCAGTTCTCAGTGTCGATGTTGAAGCGTCCCAGCTCCCTTGCAATGATGGCAGTTCTGCGTTCGGGGCGTTCACTGCCACTGTTGTCCATCAGAGTCCGTACATTCCACGTACCGGAGTTCATTTTCCTTTTTTGGCCGCAGGGTGGTGACCCCACTGGACGCGGCAGTCCAGTCAGGGATAAGTGAGGCAGACTATGTTTAGGGCACCTTTTCTAGCCCCCTCCCCATGTGGGGTGAGCAGAGTGGGTCCTCAATAGGGCTGCTCAGTCGCGGATACAGCTGCCGAACTACTCAACTGCCTCGGACCTTGAGGTAGAACGACTGAGTCCGTACCCACCGCCCATGTGCCAGTCTGTGACTAGGGGCTTCCAGATTTCACAGTCCTGCCCCCGTCGCCACTCGCTGATCGCCATGGGACTTTGGTTGCTTGGTTTTTGTTTTCTTTGGAAGACGCCTGTGCGTGGGTTTTTTTAATGTGCGGAGGTCAGTGCACAACTGATCAACACACAGACTTCACAGAGTGAGGTTCCACTGGTGATGTAGTTTAACACAATGACCGTGGCTTCTCAGTCTGTTGCAGCCTTCTTCCGCCTTCGCAGCCGTTGTAACATGTGCCATGTTATCCTCCGCCTGCTCCGCCGTTGAGGTCTTTGGGTCTTCGGACTGTGCTTGGTCTGGAACCTCCCCCGCAGCCACTCCTGGGAGTGCACGACTCCAGTTGTTGTGCCTACAGGTTCATCGGAACACGCAAGCCCCCTCACCACGACAAGGTGACAGTCCATCGAGGGGGTTAGAAGCATATAAGTAGTATATGTGACCATATCTCCCACCATGAACCAACCTTGGCCCTCCGATCTTCTGGGAGGCCCTTCTTTTGCTCCTGCCAGTTTCACAAGCTCGCCTGGTGAGCACAAAGGAGAGAGCTTTCTCCTCTGTGGCCCCCCGATTCTGGAACTCATTACCTGGAAAGATTAGGAAAGCCCCGACCCTAGAAACCTTTAGAAAGAACCTTAAAACCTGGCTCTTCTGCTATGCCTTTGGTGATACAACCTCATACTATTGCTCAGCCTCAACGTTTTTGTCATTGAAGTATACGTCCGTCCCCCCTCGTGGGAAAGCTCGATTCCACAATCCTCATTTTAATGAGCCCCCCTCCGCTAATAACCTGCTTCTCCTTTAATCAGTTTTTAATCATTTTCTCGCACATGTAGCCACCCATTGTCACTGTGACTGTGTTTATTGTAATCTTATGTCGTTAATGTATTCATATGTTTTATATAATTATGTTGTTGTTTGTTGCATGTGTTTTTGGTTTCATTTTGCTGTAATTTGTTGATTGGGCTTGGCCTCATGTAAGCCGCTGCCAGCTTCTGCCAACCTAGCAGTTCAAAACATGCAAATGTGGTACTCAATAGGTACTGCTCCGGCGAGAAGGTAACGGCGTTCCATGCAGTCATGCCAGCCACATGACCTTGGAGGTGTCTACGGACAACGCCGGCTCTTTGGCTTAGAAATGGAGATGAGTACCACATCCCAGAGTTGGACACGACTGGACTTAATGTCAGGGGGAAACCTTTACCTATGTATGTTTGTTGTTTTTAATTTATGCTGCTGTTTATATGCTTATGTATTATTTCTTTTACATGCAGCACTTCATAGTGCTTCTGTGAGCCGCCCTGAGTCCCTTTGAGGAGCTTGTGGCAGGGTATAAATAAAATTTATTATTATTATTATTTTGGTCGTGTCAGGAGTGACTCCTGTTGTGAGAGAATTGGCCGTCTGCAAGGACATTGCCCAAGGGACGCCTGGATGATTTTGATGTTTTTTTTATCATCCTTGTGGGAGGCTTCTCTCATGAACTCGCATGAGGGGCTGGAGCTGATAGAGGGAGTTCATCCGCCTCTCCCCGGATTCAAACCTGCAACCTGTCGGTCTTCAGTCATGCCGGCACAGGTGTTTAACCCACTGCGCCACCGGAGGTTCCATTATTATTATTATTATTATTATTATTATTATTATTATCAATTGCTTTTTATTATTACTATCAATAGTTTTGCAAGGTCTTTAGCCTCCTCTGTCAAAGAGGGCTGATGTCTCACCAGACTACAAATCCTAGGATCCCATGGCAATGAGTCAAGGCAATTAAAGCAGGTTCAAACTACATTTAACCCCTATAGTGTAGATAGATGATTTACAAAAGGATAGATCTGTGAAAGGCCTAAAACTAGGTGCTTAGCCCAATATTACTAAGGAGGTCATTAGTAAAGGATGATCCATTTTATTTAAATAAGATTTATACATAGAAAAGATGAAGTAGACCCATTATAACTTGGTACATTATCAGTATTCACTCATCATGATGCAGATGCAGCATCACGATGCTGCATGATTTAGAAATGGTTTCTTTGTTAACATGCCACATGAGTTATCTTTTGACTATATAGACTTAGGAAAACAAAACATCCACACTAAACCTGAGACTCTGCATAGTAGGAAGAAAAAATATGCAGCACATGGAGCAGCTATAAACATAAACAAATAAAAAGTGAACCCTCACATTGAGCAGAGAGGTGGAGGGGGAAAAAACAGGTAAGAGAATTACCTTGATAGTCATAACAAGGTATCAGAATGTTGGATGGAACATGTTACCCTAATTACTCTGAACTTTCCACTACAATTGGTCTCATGTAGTATTTAATACCTCCATATCTTAAAGTATCATTTAAGGAAATAAACATGATCAAATATCATACAAAGTTTCCTAGCTGATGAATTATTTAAAAAGATTTATTCCAAGCAGTGCAGGGAGACTATCCTGTCTCATTTCAGCTTTTAATAGTAGGCAAAAAATAAGGAGACCTCAAGTTTAGCATTGTAGGTTCTGGCAGGATCCCCAAGGATCATGGCATTTGAAAGGTTGAGAACCACTAATCGTGAGCGACCTTGTGTTGACTCTCATGGCAGAAATTCCAGGGCACATTTCCCAATACTTTCTACTTTTAATATGAACCGGGGAGTACCAATGGAGAAAAAGCAAAATAAGGGCATTGTCCTTCAGATAAGAATTCAGCACTGCAAGAAATGTTTCTTGAGACCTCAGATTTCTAGCATAGCAGGCAATTACTATTTACATTCCCCATCATTTGAAATGTGGAAAGAAATCACAATTGTGGGTTTTCTCCTTAAATTATCATGCAGTCCTATATTTAGCATTTCCATTGTTGTGTGCCTTCAAATTGTTTCCAATTTATGGTGACCCTAAGGCGAACCTATCACAGAGATCTCTTGATAAGAATTCTTGAGACGATTTAAATTTGCCTTTCTCCGAGGGCAAGAGTGTGTGACTCGCCCAAGGCCAGCCAGTGGGTATTCATAGCAGAGCAGGGATTCAAACCCTGTTCTCCAGAGGTCATGTCCAATGCTTAAATCAGTACTTTATTTATTTATTTATTTGCAGTATTTCTATTCCACCCTTCTTGCTATGAAGGGGACTCAGAGTGAATCACAGAACACATATATGACAAATATTCAGTGCCGTTATACAATGACAAGACAGGCAACCTTATATTGATAGATGTATATAGGT
This sequence comes from Anolis sagrei, assembly GCF_037176765.1. NCBI lineage: Eukaryota > Metazoa > Chordata > Lepidosauria > Squamata > Anolidae > Anolis > Anolis sagrei. Next base: position 102,321,399 of record NC_090025.1, on the reverse strand, counting down.
TTCCCCATCTTCGGCATCTTGAAGTTCTGGCTACAGAAGGGTGCTATCACTCCATTTTCCCTGCCGAAGAGCTTTTGTTCATAAGCTTCCTCCTTGATCGACTCACAAGCATTTTTCTAGCATTTCCTTATGGGTGCATTTAAATACCTCCCTGCTTAAAGTGGTACTTATTTATCTTTTCACAATTGCTGTTTTTGATCTGCTAAGTCAGCAGAACCTTGGCTGAAGGTCAGGAGCTCATTCCTACCCGGGTTTTGAATTGTCAACATTTCAATTGGCAAGATTTATTACAGCAGTTGGCGGTTAACCTGTTGTGCTAAAGCCTGGCCCCTGTGCTAAAACCGGATCTGGCTTTACTTCATGCAGGTTCTCTAGGATTTCTGTATTAACAAGTAGTCCTTATTTACTTAAATCCAATCACTGGGAATTCCCCTGATAATGCCATTAAGATGAGAAGAAGAGGGGGAAAACTATTTTGTTGGACTTAAGGCCATTGAGTTTAGTGTAATTTATTGCAAAGTAGGACTCCCTTCTATGGGAGGTTCAGTTAGTCTCTCATCAGTTGAACATTAGAGAGGGTTTCTTGATGTTTGACAATGGAATCAATTATATAAATTAGTGGCAGAGTCTCTTTATTTGGACATCTTCAGAAACTAAACAGCTACTTACTGGGGGTGCTAGAACTGGACTCCCTGCATTGAGTGAGCTTTGAACTCAGTGGCCTATGGGCCCCCTTCCAGCATTGTGATTATAACAAATTGCGTAAGACATATTAAGAGTGAATAATACATTAGAGACTTTTTAGCTGTTGTGGATATCTATTTTAAAATTTGAATCCAAAATGCCTGTACAGTTGAGTAATCAATCCCTATACTATCAACCTCATCACATTAGAGCATGGATCCACTTTGGCCTCCTGCAGAATTCTGGGGTTTGTAGTGGCCCAGGACCCACTTGGCTGAGCCGTTCAAAAGAGGGCAGTGCATTCAGGGTAAACTTGACCCATTTAGTGTCTCGGCTTTTGGTGGAGGTACTGAACCATTTTTGGGACCCCCCAAGAAATGGAAGGGCAGGTATCTGTTTTCACTCTGGGGTGCCAAAAGACTCCCGTGATCAACATTATGGGGGGGGGGCTTTCTGGGCTCCCCTTCCCATCATTTGACTCATTAGATCACAAATATTTGAACAGGAAAGTATGTGAGGAAAGTAATATGGGGATGAAAGTGTGTAAGGTAATAAAAGAGCTATATAGGGGAAATAAAGCAACCATCTCAGTAAATGGGGCACACACTAGACAAATAGATATCAAGAGGGGAACCAAACAGGGATGGCCCCTTTCTCCAGCCCTATTTTCACTGGCCATTGAGCCATTAGCAAATTCAGTAAGGAACAATCCGGCCATTAAAGGATATCAGGTGGGCAAGGAAGACATCAGGATTAATCTGTATGCTGATGATGTTATGATAATTTTAGGGGATGTGTAGGAGTCATGTATCATTCTGCAGTTGATGGCAGTTGGTGATGGAAGGGTTAATGTAAGTCTTAGTTCTAAAGTGTTGATCTGTAAGTAAGAGTTCATGGGTAAAAGCAATTAAGGGTGGAGGTATGCAAAAGATGGGTTGCAGCTGGGTGTTTCTGGATATAAGGAGCTAGCCTTGGGACTGATCTTTGGGAGAAAAGTATTTTTTTATCTTGGTGGTAGATGCTGCTGGTTTTTCCCCAGTTATCTGGATTTTTGGTGTCCTGACGTGTCTCCTGAACCTTTGGAACCTTGAATCTTTGGACTGGTTTTTGACTACAGTATAAACTCTTGATCCCTGGACTTTGTTTATTCAACTCCCAGCGTTTGGCCACTGAACTGGACCTTTTGACTATGGAGTTATCTTGAACCTGCAACAGTGTTTGCTGTTTTTGTTTTATATTCTGTGGCTGAGTGCAACCTTTATGTTTTATATTTTGGACTATTAAAACAACCAAAAAGTAAGTGCTGTTTTAATTAAATTGTTTTATACAAATTGGGTTTTAGTTTGGTTCATCTCTCCCTCTGTAAAGACAGAGCCTGGCATTGTGACAGTGTGCATGCCAGCAGCCACACACTCTTCCAAGGCATTTTAAGGAGACTTAAAATGACCACCTGGAAGAGGAGTGGTAACTGGTAGTAGTTTTCAGGAAATGAAGGTTTTCTTGGTTTTTTTTTTTTTTTTTTTTTTGCTGGGGGATTAACAAAAAAGATTCAACTGTGATGCCGAAAAGCAGGTGTGGAGCCGGGATCGGCTCCCGCTTGCTTTCATGTCGAGCTGATTTTTGTAGGGGGAGGGGTCTTTTCGTTACATGCTCCCATAAGTAATGAAAGAATGGATGAAACAGAGGAAAATGGTTCCTTACACTACTCTAGTTTAAAGGCCACTCCCCTAAACTACAAGCCCCAGAATTCTGCAGAAAGCAGAAACTGGATTTAAAATGGATCCATGCTCTAGTGTGAGATCATGTATGTATAGAAGTAAGCTTTATCACCTTAGGGGTACCTCACTTATATGAGGGGTATTTTTTAAATAAGGTCCGTTTGAACATAAGTACACAACGAAAGTTTATTTCAAAAAAGTAAATTTATTTTCAGAAAGTACATACTTCACTCTATTTTTCGACATAGTTGCCAAGTTTGTTCAAACACTTATCATACCTCTGAACCAATTTTAAAATACCCTCTTCATAAAAACTTGCCACCACCAAATCGTCTGTAATCAAAGAAGGGCGACCGGAGCGGTCCTCATCATGGCCGTTGTCACGGCCATCTTTGAATTGTCGTACCCACCTACGCACTTTGCTTTCACCCATAACAGTATCACCGTACACTTCACAAATCTGTCGATGAATTTCTGCAGCAGGCAGGCTCCTTGCTGACAAAAACCGTATCACTGAACGAACCTCGCATGCGGAGGGTGAGTTGATAGTCTTAAACATTTTTAAAGCACAGAACAGAACCGTACAGGTTAGCTACAGAGTGGAAACTGAGCACAGTTGTTCCCGAGGCATGCCGGCACACGACGCATGCGTTCGTCGCGGTATGCGCACGAACTACTAGTGTCTACAACAAAACGGACCTTACTTAAAAATACCCCTCATAATTCTATATAATTTCACAGGAGTTAAATTTATTTATTTATTTATTTACTTTATTTCTATACTGCTTTTCTCAGCCCTCAGGCGACTCAAAGTGGTGAACAACATCAATACAACACATCACAAAACAAGTATAGGGCTAATTTATAAATAATCTTGAGGACACTTTTCTTGGTGATAGCAGATTAAAGGGCAATATGAGACTGCTGCCTGAGATACTTTATCACACAGCTCCATCCCCCACTCGATGCTGTTTCACCAGCAAGTGTGGTGAAACGGCAGGCACATGCAGTGACTCCGTACACCTCTCCAGCAAAGTAACACATTCCTCCATCACAAGGGGCAAGCGTCGCCCATCTTTGTACTAAATTTTGAGTTCCCTTGGAAGTGTAATAGATAAAATCTTGCAATTAAATCCCTCCTCATCCCAGGATCCTCCTCCCGATGTTTTACATTGTCCTATCTCCCAGTATTTTAAAATTTTATCCTTGAATTTGGCCCTGCCCAGTGAAATCTTTTGTGTTTTAATGTTAGATTTTATATTGTTGTGTCACTTATTATATTGGTTTTGCATTTTATGTACTTTATTTTTTGGTTTTGTTGTGTTTTTGTGTTATATTGTTGTGTACTGAACTGATGGGCATGGCCTCATGTAAGCCGCACCGAGTTGGCCTGGGGGAGATGGAGCAGGGTATAAATAAGTTTAATAATAATAATAATAATAATAATAATAATAAAACATCATGGAAAACCTAAGGGTATCCAAAACATTTTGCTGCTGGAAGCTGAGAAGAAATTGTCCTCCCTGCTTTCCAAGGCTACATTTTCAAATATTTTGCATTTTTCAAATGCCACTTTCTCCCTTCATGTATCCCTCATATTTCAAACTGAACAACCATTATGAACTAAAGGTAGCAACACTGGGAGGAGTAAGTGTATTTAAAGCACATTTGACGTTTTCATGGTGGGGCTTGGATGCTGAATGTAATAGCTATCTGGGTTAGTGATACTAAAACATTTAGAAATCAAATTGGCACAGTGTTGCTCTCGCTGTTATCACTCGCTCATGTTACTTAGCATTTTTATCTGCTGGAAGGAAAGCATCTTAAGTTCCAGTTTGAATTCTTCGAAACACTATTTTTAGGCTGGAACTTGATCTTAAATATGCTGCTAAAAAGACCTGCTATCTAGAAGACAAAAAAGGAAGATAAAATAGCAGATAAATATTTTAAGTATAGAGGTTACCAGTCAGAAAAATATTAAGCTAAAGCGGAACTAAAACAGACATTTCCAAAGAATGCCTTTCTAATTTCTGTAGCAGGGTAGTACACTGGAACCTCAACGTAAGAGTGCCTCAACTTAACAGTATTTTGTATTAAGAGCCATTGCTGGTATTAAGAGCCATTGCTTTGACATGTGAGCAGCATTTTGAGTTAAGAACTAGCACCAGAGGGAGCACTAGTGCGAAAGTATAGGGCTTTAGGGCTTCAAGGGAGCAGCCTCTGTGCCTCATATCTCATGCTCTTGTCTACTTTGGGATATTGCTTTCTACTTTGCTATTGTTCACTTTGAAAAACTTTGGGTTAGTTGATTTTATGTGGTTTTTATTCCTGGTATGTTTGTTTTAGTTTTGTCCATCTTTGTAATTCTTATTTACCTCTGTGTCATACTTTTGCATAATTATCCTGATATATGTTTGAATTCTTATTTCATATGATAGCTCCTAGGCATCTCACCATTTTTTCTATCTTAAATCCTGAGATGAACATTAATTTCTCTTTATCGTCCCTTCTTGTGTTCTTAGCATTTTTGTCTTATTGTTGGTTGATTTTGAATCCAGATAACTGCTTTGTTGTAGCCTGGTCAGATTCTGAGTGCTCAGAAGATGAGGAAGGGGGTGCTAGTATAGATTCAGAGGGTCCAAAGGAGGATAGAAGTGGCTTAGAGAGAGTTATTTTGGAATCTCCTGGCATTTCCCACGAGACTGGAGAAAGCGATATCAGTTCTCATGAAAACCTGCCAGAAGTGCAGTTTGAGAGAAATGTGGGAGATGAATGTTTGTTTAAGTCAAGGTGCTTGGAATTGCGGAAACAGCATGCAACAAAGATAGACTCGCCTTTCCCAGATAATTATAGCTAAGGAGATGAAAAGCAGGTGTGTGAAAAATGATGTAATGGGAGGGATTGAGGCCTTTTAAAGTAATTCCAACTGTTATTTATTTTATTTTTATTTCTGCATTTGTTGACCGCCGTTCTCAGCCCTAGGGCGACTCACGGCGGTGTACAACATATATAAAAGACAGTTTACAATAAAGCATATCGAAAAACAACATCTCACTAATACACACTACTATAATTACACTAAAAATGATCCGCTCCGTCTTATCGTAGAATCATAACCAAACTTGTAATCCATATTCCGTTCCAGTTGTTACACTTCTTTATGAGAGCAATTTTGTATTCAGGTGAACAGCTCTTGGTTTTTGGTCTTATGTTCTTGGAATTCAGGTTTCTAAATTAGTTCTTGCTTCTAGTTCATGTGTGGCATAGGTTGCCTGACTTGGTATAATAAAGATAAACGTAATCTTGGGCAGGGGGGACAAGCAATCACACCCACTGCCCACCAGTTTAAAGGAGGTAACGTTCAGCTGGACACTACTTTAACAAGGATAAATGGCTGTGACAAAGGGGGAAAGACTCTCTTATCCCACCTCAGTATTACTATCAAGTGACCAACTGCATTAACGATGTTAATTACTGATGTAATGGGTAGATTCGCCGCCACCACCTCAATATATGTCTGAGGAAAACATAAGTGTGAATGTGAAATTGGTAAAGTTTGTTCAAGCCTTTAGTTCTTCTTCAATAATTGCTTCTCTCGCTGACTGGACTGAAACTAAGTTGTCTTTAGGCTAGCTGAGATCTAATGATTGTAATAGACCGAGGCAGACACCAGTTTTAAAGATGAAACAGGTTTATTTAAACTTGATGAACAAATCAACTCTTAATAAGAGTGGTACAAAAGCTTAATGCATTTCAGAGGCTTAGCTGGTTAGACAAGCAGTCTTCTCTCAAGACTATAACTTTTGTTCCCTGTGAGTTACTTGCTTCACACTGTTCACAACACTGACACAGTGTGTCCCTGAGAACAGTGTACTGACTGCCTCACAGAGCAAACAGGCTTTCCTACCCTGACCCTTCTAAGTACAGTGACACAGGAACCTTTGCCTTTCCTATGCTCTAACTACAAGGCTCACTTCAAAAGTTCTCTCTCCCTGTCTAAATTCTTCACAGCTCCCTCTTCCTAACTATACTTCTACACTCTTCGATGTTTAAAGCCCTTCTCCCTTCTAGTCAAAAGACACAGCCTTTTTCCCCTCTCAAAGCTAATTCCTCCCCTGACTGCTCTAGCCAATCAGGAGTCGGCTGACTCCTCCCTCTTGCCTCTTAGCTCTCCTGCCTATCTCTCAACATGTCAGCTACTGACTTTCCAGGCTTCGGCCTCCTGGCAAAAGGTTAGATTCAAACTCATAGTACAGTTGTATTTGCACAATAATACATTTGATAATACATTTAAATACTTACAAAATTATGCACATGAAAGTATGTTCTCCACAGGAGATACAAATCTTTTTGGGTTGGTATCTATACAAAAGGAACGTAATGTGGCTGTAAGTTTTGTAAATTATTAAGTTAAGAATGGTTATATTGTAGAAATATTCCAGTATATACACATAAGAGAGGGTACTCACGAGATACTCTGCTTTGAGTTTAGTTCTGGCTGCGAGTATGGGAAAGGTCTTTGATATTCCTCCATTTAAAGGGGAAGAACTACTTCAGGTGAAACTCAGTTAAAGCCATAGGAGCAAGGGTTGTGAACAGCAACCACCAGATGGCACTGTGGGTGCTCTCCATGTATTTAAGAAGGGATGCATAGTACAGTAAAGGTCCAGAAATTATGTGTAACAATTGTACAAATTTGTTTCTTTCAAACCATGTGGGTATTCTGTCCTTAATCTAAAAATCCAGTATGCTTCTCTCCGTAGAAGTTTGTTGTGGAAATCAATTTGTTGGGACTGAGTGACCATTTAAATGTATTATCAAATGTATTATTGTGCAAGTGTATAACTTTTGGAAGTACTAAAGTGTATTGTAACCTATGATGCACCACATTGTTTGTTTGTTGCCGCTGTGGGGTTAACAGTGCAGCATGTATATATATTGTTGTTAAATTGTGGTAGGCTGTTACTCAAGCTAGCTATAAGAAAATACAACTGTACTATAAGTTTGCACCATACTGTTTGTTGTCACTGTGAGGTTAACAGTGCAGCATATTTATATACTGTTGTTGAATTATATCATTGTTTATGTTATACTAGTGGTATTTTTGTTATATACAATTCACTCAGGAACCCATCTATATTATTGTATATTGCTACAGATCAAAAGGTTAGATTCATCACACTTGGATTCATGCTATCTTTTTATGGGTATATTTGTGGATTGACTCTTGAGACTTTATTTGAAAGGATTTTGGACTCTCGGCTATCTTGGAAATAACCTTTTGAACTTTGATTATATATTTTTAATTGCTTATTTTTTATATATGCTCTTCTTTAAATAAACTTCTTATTGGATTACCTGAACAGAGTATGGTTTGTGGTGAAAAGGTGTTTCAGGGCTCTAGTGCAACATGCTTCTCTTGTTGTCAATAGCACATCCACAAATTCTTGTGGATTTTCCAGAGCCAACATTGCACATCTCTTAATCTTGTGAGAATTTTGTAAGATATTTCTATGAGTCTGTAATCCAATTTGTTTTTTATATAGATTCTTTAGCCAATTGGTTTGACTGGTTTTGGACTCAATTGTATTTTAACTGCAAACAGAAAGTCCCAGCTTGAATAGTAAAAGGCTTTTTGTTATTATCCCCTATATCTTGTCCAAGGATGAGAAATATCAGGATGTACTCTCCTGATGCAATGACATAAGAAACTATAATGTTTTAAGCCCGGTTTTAATTGTGAATGTTGACAGTCTTGAAAGATTGCCTGTCTCAATCTCTGTCCCACCCTATGTCATCTTAAACATATGTGTTAATTTATAATGCATTTTGCATATGTATATATGTGAAAGCTGATAAATTCTGCAACATATTCATTTTGAACTTGTTTAAGAATGCTAAGGGAAAAATGAATTTAAATCTGTTGTATTGTTATTGAAAGCAACTGCAATAGAATGGATCTGCAATGTAAAGGGATATTGGTTCATTCTTCGTAGTTTTGGATATTCTGCCATGAAAATCATGGATCTGAACTTGTTGAGGTCCAGGATTTAATACTGCTTTTCCGCCTCAAACCAGCTGCAATTCCCAGATTAAAGCGTACTGATCTTTTTAGTTGACCCTAATTTATAATTGTAGAGTTGGTTAATTTATGACACATGATCTTTGTGCTGGTTAAAACACATTTGAAGTTATTGGTGTAATATATTTATCTACACAAAATCTTAAGTTTAAACAGTTGACATTATTTCTGCTCGTAATTACAATCACAGGCAATTATAGAATTTCATTGCACAAGGCAAGCAAACTGGCAATTCAGCTGGACTCTCATCTTTGATTACAGTTCCTATCACCTGATGTCATTCCTGCTGCTGATCTGCCTCCTCCCCATGATTCTCTTGTCCCTAACTATAGACAGATAAATCCTGTCAATAGTGTTACAGTTAGTTGTAGCAGGTAATTATTACGGGTAGCTGGTAATGTAGGTCAATCAGCAAGCTTGGACCACACCTGATAGGGTATAACTGTATGGGTTTTTAGAATATAGTTCTGGAGAGCTTTTTGTCTGCAGAGATCTATGCTCAAAGGCTCTGCTCTGAGGAGCAGGTTGGAGAGAAACCGTTATGCTGCTCTAAAGAAGGCTATGGTGGAATAGCTGTTTACTCAAGGTTTATGTTTTGTTTTCTCATTTCACTGAAGATGAAGATGCCTTATTTTGTGTTACTTACAAAGACTATGTAAGTTTCTTGCATTGTTTGTTTTGTATGCAACATTGCAAGTTTGTGTTTCATCTCTGCTATTAAGAGTAAAGATTTTTCTGTTCATTTCTACTCATGTCTGTGAGTCTTGTGCATGGGACATGGCTAAGATCTGCTTGGTGCGCAATGAATAGCTCCCAATACTGCATGAGGTTTCTATCACCCACTTTGGTGCAATGGATCCCTTTTACTTCTGTTGGTAGTACAATGAAGTGAGGAATGGGATTCCCCTCCTTTTCTGCTCTTCCCCTTTCATGGCTCAAAATGCTTTTCACTTTTTTCATTGGGACCTTTTCTCGAGAGAATCTGATCTTATCACAAATCTATTGTATATTTGGAAATGTCCAGTGTAGGTACTTATAATAAATTATATGCAAATAGTTTGAAAACTGTTCAGAAATGTCTGAATGTGGTGGATTTTTGAATGATTTGGAGTATACCATATATACTCATGTATAAGTGAAGGGCAAGTTTTGAGGCCAGAACTGATTCTTGGTATGATCTATGGATAATTCACAGGGTCATTTCTCAAAGAAGGAAAACAGCAATGCCATCCGAGAGGGTCAGCCACTCCCACCACAGCCATTTCTCTATCTAGGCATTCAAAAAGGCTAGATGCTGAACCAGGCAGAGAGAAAAAAGGGGGTTAAACTTTCTGTTTTAGATATTGGGTTTTCAATGCTTAAATGTCTCAAAGGGAAACCCAAATTAACATCCAGCCTATACCACAGTGTACAACGTTTTGGAAACACAATACAATTACAAATACTTTTAGTCTAAAAGGTTGTCCCCACTGCTTTTAATTCTCCCTGAAAATGAGCCAGTGGTGTTGTTTTAACAAAAAAGGTTATATGCTCTTTATAACCCACTCAGTCAGCAACCTGCTGCAGCACAGCTGAAGTCTCCAAATAGTTTCCAAAGGCAGCCCAATGTAGAATGCATTGCACTAATCCAAATTGGATATAACAATACTTGTGCCACTGTAGCCAGATCTGATGTCTCAAGAAATGAGTGCAGCTGGCAGAGCAGTTTTACTTGTGTAAATGCATTCTCATCCACCGTTGAAATTTCTGCAGCAGGTACTCAGCAATTCCAGTGGTACTCAGAAAAAATTAGTTGTGGCAGCAGTCCAGATTTCTTCTGAACTTTTGGTGTATTTGAAAGAGAGAAATTGGTGGTGGCATCACCATTCTAAAGTTTGAGTACCACATCTGAAAAACTGTCTAAACATTTCTTGTTCCCTTGGGGAAATGTATTGAACTTGCTCACAAACAAAAATAAATAATGTGCAAAGACCATTTTTGTAGAGTTTTGGAAAAAATCTGTCTCATTTTTTGTCACTGGATGGTGGATGAGACCTCCACTTTGAGTTGAACAGATTTGATTCTGTTCATACGATCTGGAGAGAAACCAGTTTAAAGAATCTCACTCATTTGTTGATAAAGCAGTCACATTTGTTTCTATTCATTCTATGCAATGTATGATTAGTAAAGTAGGGTTTGCATTGCTAACGTTGTATTGCCTTTCTACCAAATTAGATAGATACTGCTCTAAAATGACAATGATACACGCAAGGAATGCATGCCATATATATGCTGTGCTCTGCCCTGAGTCCCCTTCGGGGTGAGAAGGGCGAAATATAAATGTTTCAAATAAATAAAATAAAAATAAATACACTGAACTTGCTTTTATTTTTAATTCTTGGTTATTTAAAATTGAAATAAGAATTAGTTTTAATGCTTCTGAAAGTTCAGCATTGGATCTTTGTTAAAATTATAGGAAAACTGAGTAAAAAAGATTTTGAACTGAACTCTATATTTTATCCATCACTGAGCACATATTCTTTCTTCCCTCTGCATTTTATTCTTACAGATTTCTGTTGGTGCTCGTTTGCTTAATTTTTAGTGTTCTGTCCACTATAGAACATTATGCAGAATTTGCCACTGGGACACTTTTTTGGATGGTGAGTGATCCAGTTAAAAGTATTAGATGAAATGTCAGTTGCTTTTTACCTGTTAATAATTTTCTGTGGGAGAAAATGAACCAATCAAAGATGAAAAATAAATAATCTTGCAAGGTATTTTCTATACTTCTGTGCAGAAATAAGTTCTGTTAAATTCTTAGGACATAGTTTTGTCCACTTTCATGGGAGTCCTGCACCCCTAATCACCATGAAGATGGGGGGGGGGGGGACGACTCCTGTAAGAGAGAGAGAGAGAGAGATTGTCGACATCAATTTTAAGGAGCAAAAGAGCCTGCAAACCTAAAACATCAATTGACAAAAAGGTAAACATTTTCCTCTCCCAAACCTACGAATATCTTGTTTCTTTTTAAATACATTTTTTCCTCTACATATTTTTCAAGACACCAGTGCAATTGTACATTGCAGAAATAGTGAGATGGGAGAGAGGTAGGGTTAGGTTTGGAGGGGATACAAAAATGTAAACAAAGGAATATTATTTTTCACATGTCCATCTGTCAAATTTAGAAATAAACCAAGGCCATCCCAAAATTCAGTTTCCAGGGCTCACAGGTTTCCATAGAATAGCAATAGCATTGTAAGGCATCATCTAGCTCAGGCATGCACAAACTTTGGCCCTCCAAGTGTTTTGGACTTTAATTTCCACAATTCCTAACAACTTTCCAGCTGTTAGAAATTGTGGGAGTTGAAATCCAAAATACCAGGAGGTTTGAAGTTTGCCCATGCCTGAGCTAGATGCATATGATCCTGGGTGATGGAGTCATAGGCCAACCATGCTGCCATCCTCAGCTAGGCACATGTAACTAAGTACCATATATGGACACTTGCATACATGTCAAGGAAGAAGATAAATTATATTCCAAAGTAGACAAGTATTTTTGTGAAATCAGAATATGGAGAACTAGCTGAGGCAGAGGCACACATGAACAAGACAAGATACCTCAAATGCAACTTCCAATACCATTCCAAGAGAACAAGAGACAGGAAGTCCAACAAAAGCCTATCCCTCCCACAAAAAAAAAAAAATCATGGAGGATAAAGAAAGACCTTATCATGTGGAAGGCAAGAGCAGTGAACAGAACATGACAAAGCTAGAATGGATTAGAGAAGTGTAGGGAATCCTGACACTTTGGATATGGCAACTTCATATAGCTATGGGGTGGGGGAGGAACTCTACTTCAGACTTTGCTGCTTAAAGGAAGTTTTATTTTTGAAATATTCGACCAGGAGAATGCTCTTCCTGTAGCCTATTACTAAAATTTATGTCTGAGGGTTGTCTTCACTCTGGATTATCCTGATTTCCATCATTGCCAACAGCAGACATAGAAATTAAGACAAAGCTTCCACATTATTTGGAGGATTGTCTAATGTATTGTTACATACCGAGGAAGAAGTACCACCAGAGAAACCCGTCAGCCCAGATGCATCAATAAAAAAGTCATGACACTAGGGCAGTGGTTCTCAACCTCTGGGTCCCGAGATGTTTTGGCCTACAACTCCTAGAAATCCTAGCCAGTTTACCAGCTGTTAAGATTTCTGGGAGTTGAAGGCCAAAACATCTGGGGACCCACAGGTTGAGAACCACTGCACTAGGGCATACTTTCTAGCACATTCCCAGGCCAAAGCCTCCTGTTGATTGAGACCAGACTACCCACCTGTCTTAAAAGAAGGAGCAGAGATTCCAAACAAGTCTGTTCATGAGGCAACCACAACTCAGAGTCATGTGGACTAGGAGGAGTAACAACTGATATGGACCTCTGCACATGGGGCAGCAACTGTTTCTGCAGCAGCTTTGCCATGGAGCCTGCTAACACCGGAGAAGTACTTCCAGGGTGGCTCCATTGCAAATACCACCACAGGCAATATAGGAGGCTTCCCATGGTTGCATTGCCCTCAATGAGGCAAGCCAGCCAGCGGATGCTTTCCCCCATGTGATAAAGTAGTGGGAAGCTGGGACAGTGCGGGGCATCAGGGAATGGGTTCCCATACCCCTGGACGTGTACTGTCTGAATTGCCACAATCCGCTGCGATTCCAGCAACATGTCTAAAAAGGTCCTATAGTTATTAGGAGTGTGACTTTGACAAAACTAAAGTCTTCCTTGCATTTTCAGACCCAGGCCCAGGTGGAGGTCCATCTCTCATGCTGAGAATTTTCCTATCATGCTTGATCTAGGGATCCTCAGTGTAGGAACCTGAGCCTGAATTCCCATGAGTCTCTTCGACTCCATCATTTCCATAGATACCACCCACACTCCTGGAGATGCTAGGCTGGAAACTCCAGCAAGAGAAAACCGATCCATTTAGTAGTTTTGTTCATAAAATTAGAGGAGGCAGCAAAATATTCAGTCAAGCTGACAGGATATTGACACAGTCATTCCCACAGGATTGAATAACCAAGAAGTGTCAGGATCCCCTGGTGGACAGGACTTCTCAACAGCAGAAACTGTTGGATTTGGACCAGCTGGTTTTGAGTGCAGCAATGAAGGACAAAGATACTGATACCTTCAGTCCTGGCCTTTCTCCTGCTGAAACAACATAGGTTGTACTTCTGTGTGACCCAGTTGACTAGTGAACCTTTCCTCTTCCTGGTCCCTGATGTTCATAAAATGGTATTTATTCCTTCTCCCTTGAGCCATGTGTGGCCTTTCTGTTCTCTTGACCCTGTCTTTAGATCATGCTTACAATTGGGCTGGTTTCCCAGTTTGACCTTAGACTGTTTTTGGATCCACCCAGTTTCTAAAGGCTGCCTACAGCCTGTAGCAAGCCAAGCCACTATCTTGCCTGTGGGAGTTCTAGGATGGTAGCATACTTACACCATCCTTGTGTTCCTCCATCACTGTCCAGAAACTTCTTTTCCATTTTCTGTGTAATTTAAATACTCATCCAACTTTTCTCAGAAATTAAAATAACTTGCTTTAAAGATCCTTTTGGAATACAGCAAGAGTTCCATTGTTGCCAACTTATACCTTGATCCATACTTTTCAGTTAAGGCAAATAAAATATCCTAAGATGATATAATATATTATAACCTAAAACTAAATAAATACTTGTCTATTCAGAAATAGACTGAGTTGGCCTTAGGATGTATCTACACTTAGACTGGATCTACACTGCCCTATATCCCAGAATCTGATCCCAGAGTATCTGGTAGTGTAGACTCATATAATCCAGTGCAAAGCAGACAATCTGGGATCAGATCCTGGGATATAGGGCAGTGTAGAAGGGGCCTGACTGAGTTAGTTCAATTGCTCTTGGGTGAGTAGCTATAAGGCTGAATTCTGAAAATAAACTATGAACATGATCCACCCATTTCATTATTGATCTGTTCATATGGCAAAAGGTACCTTGACAAAACTGAAACACGGTAAAAAACAAAATGAACCCAACAACAAATACATTGCAAACAGCAATTAGCTAAAAACTAATTAATGTAAAAGGCAAATGTAAGACGAATCAGATGTAAGAAGAGACACATGTGGACTAAATGTAGTTTTCAGTTGATAATAAAACTACAGCAAATTTCTTCTTGATATCAGTGTATAAGGATAAAGGCCATTGTTTTAACTCGATTAATGGGCGACTTTGGAAGAGTCACACATTCTCAACCCCATAAAATTCATACTAAGTTGGAAACAACTTGAAGACAAACAATGGCAACACTTTGTTTTCTGTTTTCAAATACAAATCGCCCTATATTTGCTTTCCACCAAACATTTAAAAGATTCTGAGTTTCCTTTGCCTTTTTTTTAAAAAAAGAAAGTAATTTAATATTTTCACCACAATGCCCCCGGTGGCGCAGTGGGTTAAAACTCTGTGCTGGCAGGACTGAAGACTGACAGGTCGCAGGTTCGAATCCAGGGAGAGCGCGGATGAGTTCCCTCTATCTGCTCCAGCTCCCCATGCGGGGACATGAAAGAAGCCTCCCACAAGGATGTTAAAACATCAAAACATTCGGGCGTCCCTTGGGCAACATCCTTACAGACATCCAATTCTCTCACACCAGAAGGGACTTGCAGTTTCTTAAGTTGCTCCTGACGTGACAAAAAACCACAATGCTTTTAATGGCTTGGTAGACTATGAGTCCCCTTACTAGGTGCCATCTTATCCATCAGCTGACCACCTGTGGGCAAAGAGGGCATGGCAATGAGCAACACCTAAGTGTATAAGTCTTGGTTTTTTGTGGATTGAAATCTTGGGCCGATTTCTCAAACTGATTCATTGGTAAAACTCATTATCGATGCTGCTGAAGAAAATGCTAAAGTGTATTCAAAATGGTTATATATTTCAGAACAATGTTAAAATATTCTGCATATAAAAAAAGTTTAAATTACTGTTTTTGAAAAAATTTCAGGAAATTGTCTTGGTGGTGTTTTTTGGTGCTGAATATGTGGTGAGGCTCTGGTCTGCAGGTTGCAGAAGCAAATATGTTGGCATTAAAGGAAGAATACGTTTTGCTAGGAAACCTATATCAATAATAGGTGAGATGTTTATTGTAAAAATAATAATCTTGTTATTGGACATGCTACATATTTCTTTCCTCATCCCATCACTGCTTACAGTAGTAGATTTTATTCCGTTGCCATCACATCTCGTTTGAAAATTATGTTTAACTTGATTGCACATTTCATTGGGAGATTTAACACTTACTCTCTTTTTCTCATTAGCAAGTAACTGGTGAGAAAAGGTATTTTCACAGCAGGATGATATTACAAACAAAATAGTAGCATAATAGAACTTGAAACATGAAGCACAGTAGGCATAATGAAGTAACATAAGGATAATGTTGTTAATCTATTGTTTCCTGCCTTGTACCACAAGGAGAGGCATGTAATAATAGCAATAATAATAATAATAATAATAATAATAATAATAATAATATACCACCCTTTAAGTCAGTCTATTCCAAGCTCCTCCAATCTTTCCTCCTAACACTTCATTTCCAGATCTTTGATCATCTTGGGTGCTCTTCTCTGGATGCATTTCAGCTTTTGAATTCTGTTCCTTTCCTCTGGCATATTGGTTACTCCCACCTGGCCCAGGATAGAATTCTGTGGCACTTCCTGACTGTGAGAGCCGTTCAGCAGTGGAACTCTCTGCCCCGGAGTGTGGTGGAGGCTCCTTCTTTGGAAGCTTTTAAACAGAGGCTGGATGGCCATCTGTAAGGGGTGATTTGAATGCAATATTCCTGCTTCTTGGCAGGGGGTTGGACTGGATGGCCCATGAGGTCTCTTCCAACTCTTTGATTCTATGATTCTATGATTCTCTCCAGAATGAATAGCAATCATTGGTGAGCATTCTCTGAAGTCAGTCTATCCATTACTGTATTTCATCAAATCAAGGGCACACTTTTTCCCATTTAAGGGGCTTCAGAAATAAGGTATGCCATACATTTACTTTCCCCCCGTGTCAAAACTGTCTTGTTCCATCCCGTCTGTCCATCCCCCGAGAGAAGAGGAGAAGGAAGGAGCCAAACCCCAATGGCTTTTCTACACTCCCACCATATTGTCCTCAGTTAGGTGGCTGTTTATTTTTGCTGAGCATGCTTCTTGCTTTGGCTGCCTCCTCAACACTTAATAATAGACTCAAGTAGATGGATGACGTCCAGGTTTCTCCCACTGCCTCCTCATCCTACAGGAAAGATTGCACATCAAAACAAAACAGAAAAGGTATTGTATATACAGAGAAAAATCTAAAACTTATTACATACAATTTTCCCCCCAAAATTGTTTGAAATTCATGTGCGCCTTACAATTGATGGTGCCTAAGAATAAATGAAATACAGTAATTACAGATTCACCAGACTGTAGTTTACCATCTTGTCTGCAAGAATATAACATGCAGGATCTTCATGTTATATTCTTGAATATATATTACATCTTCTGCTGAAGATGTAATATATATTCTTACTGAAATCAATATATATTACATCTTCAGCAGTCTAGTGATGGACCAATTGAATAGCTCAACCAAAAAAAGAAGAGATAAGAGTACTTTGGCATGCCTTTTTTGTGAAGCCCATGCCAATTCTTATTCAACACTGCATTCCTTTTCTGCATGCAAAGACTAATTGTTTTGGCTGCTGTGAGTTTTTCGGGCTATATGGCCATGTTCTATACACTCCACTCGCCTCACTTCCAACAGAACCTCTGAAGATGCCAGCCACAAATGCAGGTGAAACATTTGGAGAGAATGCTACTGGAACATGGTCATACAGCCTGAAAAACTCGCAGCAGCTCGGTGATTCCAGCCATAAAATATTTTCACAATACTGTTTGGTTATCCATCTTAGAACCCTTGTTGGCATCAGTGTCAAATTGTCTGGTCAATATTTGCAGGTTCTTCTCTTTTCTCTCTATCTCTTGAAGATGTGGCTAATCTTCAGTTTGGTAGGACCTCTCCAGTCCTCTAAGAATTCTCAAAGATTATTGACAGTGAATTCAAGATTACATTTACAAGTTACTTTAGTTCTCTTGGATCCAACACTCATTCATTCATCTATTTCAGGATGCAGCTTCCTTACTGATTAATTCTAATTCAAGCAGTTAGAGAAGTGTGTAATTTTGGAGAGAAAACTTTGACCTGAGACATAGAAGACCATATCTGTGCAGGGATTGTATAATTCCTTGTTTTCCTCTTGCTCTCGACATAGCCAAAGAACTTCTTTTTGTGATTTTAACCTCTCTTGTAAGCCTAAGCGCATTCTGACCTTTAGTTTTTTCAGCTTTCCACTTTAAATTATTTGCTATTTGCTCACAGTCTCCTTTCATAGTTTCCCCCTTAGGTTTCTTATAAATGTGTATTTTAAATCTCAATCATCTGAAAGTTTTTTGCATATCCACCCTGGTTTCTTTAGACACTTCCCACTTTTCTCTCTCTCTCTGGAGTTGCTTGCAATTGTGCCTTCAGCATCTCACCTTTAAGAAACTCCATGTACTGTAAACACCCTTCACTTGAGCATTTCTAACCATGAGATCTCACTTAATATTTTTTTTAAAGTTTACTAAAATCAACTTCCTTGAAGTCCACCATTTCTATCTGTCTATATTTGGCTTCTTCGTTCCTCTATATAACAAATCCCAAGAGAAATTAGTCATCCAATCCAAGGATGCCACGGTTTCTTCACCCCATGAAACAGCACATCTCTTGAGACAATTTTGTAATATCGCTTCTGTTCTTCTCAATAGGAAATAACCTCCTATTGCTTCCATACAATCATCTTAGGTCACCACAATGACTTCAGGAGTATTAAGCTTTTGTCCCTGTGCCTCACAATGATTGACTATTGAGAGGCTTCCAAAAAAGTTTCATCCAGCTTGATAAGATGACATGTAGATACATGGCTCTCAAGTCACTGTACCTTCTCCTTCATCAGGGCAACTAGGTGTTGTAGCATTTTTGTCAAGGAAGCAAACATGTCACAGAGGCAACAACTCTGTCACCATCCAGGTCAATCATGCTATATATGTTGCAACATGGCTGATCAGGTTTCCAGAAAGTGCTTACAAAGTTGCTTGTTTTTCACTTTCTGTTTGCTGAGACTGTAACTGTATATGGCTACTAGTTCTTCCTCCAACCAAGCAGAAGCTTTGATCATGTGCTCAGGAAGAGTTCACAGTCCAAAACAAAGAAAACCCAAAGGACAAGCGAGCAATCAGAGCTGATCCCTCAAACTCAAACTTACCATCTCTTCTTTCTTTAGAGGCTGATCTCAACAGATTGAGCCAACAGCTCTAGTAGCCATTAGTTCCACCCAACCAAGTCAATAACTTAGCAGAATCTCATTGTCCTGGACATATGTGTTCAAGGAGAGCACATGGTCAAAAGCAAACAAAACTACCCAAATAAGGCATGCAAATAATCAGTGTAGTCTCTCCTTGGAGACAATAACTTACTGAAAATTATTGGAAAAGGCAACTGTGTCAAAATCTTTGGCCAAAATGTAGCACAAATAATGATTACTTCTTTGCTGCATAAAATAATTTTGATTGTTTTATATGAGGGTCGGATGAAAAGTAATGCCTCCACCTTCGTAACTCCTCAAGAGATGGCAATACTGGTATGCGACTTGTTCAGTAGACACTCCTCTACAGTTCCATTTTGGCGGGAAGCCTTAGCATCGAATGGTGGAACCCTGCGAGGTATGGAACCCTGCACAGATGGTCAGTCAATGCGATTTAAGCAACGTGCAGTCATTGAATTCTTGTCAGCAGAAGGTGTTACCTCAACATCTTTAAACTTACTCGCCCAACGATGCACAGTACTCACATCAACACAATCTCCATAAATATTCTCCTTTGGGGTGACATCTTCTGCTGTCAAGAATTCAATGACTGCACGTTGCTTAAGTCGCATTGACCAACCATCTGCGCAGGGTTTCATACTTCGCACTTTAACAACACAACCATTCAATGCTAAGGCTTCCCGCCAAAATGGAACTGTAAAGGAGAATCTACTGAGCAAGCCAGGTACCTGCTGCCATCTGTTGAGGAGTTATGAAGGTGGAGGCATTACTTTTTATTCAACTCTCATAAATAACATGTTCCTGATGATGTGTGAAGAAATATATCTTATACTTGCTTTTGGTCAAAGATGCATTACAGATTTTTACTGTGCTATGTGACATGCTAATGGAAGAACCCTGCATTTGCCTTATAATACAATATATGCCAATCAGCTTTTGGTTATAGCATTTTTAACAATAGTAGACTGAAGCATCAAAACCTGCACTTTTTAGAAATATTTGCTTTTTCCTTTGGATGATATACAACCATATTAATACTCTCCAATATCTGCCAACAGATCTCATTGTTGTCATAGCTTCAGTTATTGTTCTAAGTGTAGGATCAAATGGACAAGTGTTTGCTACATCTGCAATAAGGTATGTCATACAGTTTATTCTTGCTCTAAATTTCAAAATCTCGGAATCTGCTAGTAGTGGAACTTATGAGCTAATTTAAATTATGCACAACCATATTTATATTTGCATAAAGTGTTTATTAGTTGTAGCAATAATATATAATTAATTCTGCAACATTATGTATATACATCGCATTCTAGAAAGGGTAAGATTGATAATTCCCTACCTTAGTTAATTTCACAATCTAAAAATAAAGACAAAGAATCACCAGAGGAAGGAAAATGAAATGAAGAAAAAGCAGAGGAAGAAAATACGTTGTTAATACAAAAGAGGTATGAAACATTTAAGTCAAAAGGAAACATATTTATTATTTTTAGAAGTAGAATATGTGCAATTGATATGTGGGACGGCCCTGGATTATGATTGAGGATTGTGTGATTTTAAATGCAATGTTTTGCATATTTTAATATGATTTAATTTTAATTTTAATTTTTAACTTAAGTGTATTCTATCCGTTTGTTGTCCAAAAGCGCTGCCATATATAAAGCCACCTTGCATCCCCTTTGGAGTAGAGAAAGGCAGGATACAAATAGAGTAAATAAATGAACTCTGGCCAAAATGCCATATCTTGTTTATTACAATACTGTAGTATTTTCAGGAACCAGAGAACATTAATATGCGGAGCAAGTTTCCTTTTATCAGTCTCTGACCTATGTGCTAATTACTGTATTTAGCCAACAGACACAACAGTGGTCTCCAGTTCCAGTGAAGTAACCAGAATAAGGACACAAAAATGTCAAATATCATGTTTGGTTTACTGTGTTTTTTATGTTTTGTGTTTATTGCTTCTATGTTTTATACTTTAATGTTATGTTGTTTATTTTATTGCAATTTGTATCTTATTGTATTGTAATTTGTTGTTCGAGCTTGGCCTCATGTAAGCCACTCCAAGTCCCCGTTGGGGAGATGGTGGCGGGGTCTAAATAAAGATGATGGTGATGATGATGATGTTGATCATTATTATTATATAAATATGGGTCTTCTGCACTGAATGGGCTCACTTAAAGCTATAACGTTTTCAACATTCCTTTTTGAAGGGGAATCCGGTTTCTCCAGATACTTCGCATGCTTCATGTAGACCGACAAGGTGGGACCTGGAGACTCTTAGGATCTGTTGTATTCATACATCGTCAGGTATTGTATATAAAAAAGGAACGGAATATGTGTCAAAAGCTGTTTTTAAAGTTGTAGAATTCTTATTATGATATCAAGTTTGGCGATCGGATAGGATGACTCTGAATTTGGATTAAGCAGGAATAGGGAGTGCCCTATTTTCAGGCTTGATGCACTCCATGAGTTCTACATCCAGTCTACCCATTTCTTAATGTTTCCATTGCCAATCAGTGTGTTAATATGCTATTGTTATTAAGGTTAAAATATGTTTCATTACGAATGACAATGAAGCAGATCAGCATAATGACCTGATCAATCTCTGTTCATTAAAAATATTAGACATATATGCTTAGTTTTAGAAAACAAGCATTTCGATCTTCATTTAAGTTTTTGAAATATTTGCAAGGAATGCAAACTTCCAATAAACAATTCATTTTTTTCTGTTAGGAACTAATAACTACATTGTATATTGGATTTTTGGGACTGATCTTCTCATCGTATTTTGTATACCTCGCGGAGAAGGATGCAGTAGACGAGGATGGACAAACAGGGTTCTCCAGCTATGCTGATGCCCTTTGGTGGGGTGTGGTAAGTGCTTTTCTCGCTTTGTATCCAGTCCTACAAGTTTCGCTTTCTATTAGTGAAATATTTGGAAGCAGTTATTTGATAGTTTGAAAATGTTTAATGAGAAATAGCTTAAAGATTCTTAGTCTTTTGTTTTATAATATATGTATTATATTGATGGGCGTGGCCTCATGTAAGCCGCACCGAGTCCCCCTGGGGGAGATGGAGAGGGGTATAAATAAATATTATTATTATTATTATTATTATTATTATTATTATTTATCTTGAGCATGGAGCCTGAAATGATTGAAATGTGTAACAACTGAATTTTAAATCTATCCTAAAATGTGAAGCAGCCTTCAGAAGGCTTTTTTGTGAATTCTTTCTTATGTATTGCATAGGTGACCGTCACAACTATTGGGTATGGTGACAAGGTGCCACAGACGTGGATTGGCAAAACGATAGCATCCTGTTTTTCTGTGTTTGCAATATCTTTCTTTGCTCTTCCAGCAGTAAGTGAAATATATTTTTTCAGTGTATTTTTTAACATTACTTATTTCTTGAAAAATCTGGATGATGTATATGCCTAATTGGAAGGAAACTGTGGTGTTTACAGTTTATATGACATAGTCTGTATATTGGGAGAGAGGGAGGGAAGGAGGGAGGGATGAGAAAGAGAGAAATTGAGAATGAGAGATGGTTAATTGAAAATTCAATTCCTCAGACTTTGTCTTTTCGCAAATGAACAATGAAGTGGGTTTTATTTTGTTTTTGCAAATGACTTCTTGCTGCCTTTTAGGGGATCCTGGGTTCTGGCTTTGCACTTAAAGTACAGCAGAAACAACGTCAAAAACATTTCAACAGGCAAATACCTGCAGCAGCATCTCTAATTCAGGTAAAAGGGTGTTTGTTAATATTTCACAATTCCAGGAGGGGAAAGGAAATTACACAGAGCAATAAGCTGCTCCAGCTGTGATGGTGTTAACTAGGGATTTAGTAGGATTGAGCTCAAATCTCATCACATGCGTAGGAAACCATCCCAGTGAATTTGAGGAAGCAGCAGAGCTTTCGTCAACTCGCAGCAGTATTATGCCTCCTGGTGGCTAGATCTCTCTCAAAATATTGTTCTATGGCAGGCCTGCACAACTTGGGAGTAATAACGGGTCGAAATTAAATAGGCCAAGCCTCTAGATGCCACAAATAGGTGTTTAGCACCTCACTTACCAGGTAAGGTATTATTATTATTATTATTCCAAAGGCGACTCTGCGCAGCGAACAGTTGGCACAATTCAATGCTATATATAAAATACATACATCAATAAAAATAGAAAAAAACATAACATCACAATGTATCTAAAAGCATAAAAACAGTGAACAATAAAAAAATTTAAACTATGTTGTCATGTTCAGTTCTCGTCCGTTCTGTTGTCTTAGCCATTCCTAGGTCATTTTCTGATTCAAGTTTGTCTGATTATGCTGAGGCTCCAAAAGCTTGCTTGAAGAGCCAAATTTTCAGGGTTTTTTTTAAAAGGTCAGGAGAGAGGGGGCTGATCTAATATCCCTAGGCAGGGAGTTCCACAGCCGAGGGGCCACCACAGAGAAAGCCCTGTCTCTCGTCCCTGCCAGATGTGCTTGTGAAGCAGGCAGGATTGAGAGCAGGGCCTCCTCCAACGATCCTTTTTCCCTGGAAATTCCTTTTCCCCTGGATGCTCTTAAGAAAGGAAGCTTTTCTACGGGACGAGCTGGTCTACGTCCTATAGCTTAGCTACCTTGTGTGAGACTGACCAAAAATGGCTCCTTTTCCTCCCAGAGCCCAGAACAGGGGGCGGAACCAAAGCTTAATTATGATGGACAGGAGCCCTGCCCTATGACTGCAAAACAGATAACAGAAAGAAAATAAAGTTGGAGCTCCTGGTACAGCTGTACCAGCACAGGCACAATTAATTTCGTTGTGTTTATTCAATATGTAGAAATTAAAAGAAGCATAATATTTGCAGGGGATCTTTTTGCCCCTGCCTCAAGGTTTATGGTAGATATTCTTTGAATTTACTAAAATGACAATATGTTGTGTGTATCATGAATACTTTTTGAACCTTTTTTTTTTCTTTAATCTGTTTTCAGTGGGACAAGATATTGGGCACTTTCAGTGAAAAAAGTACACAAGTACACACAGAGACTCCAGTACTTAGTTTTATAATAGCTAAATTTGTTACACAGACAAAGGGGAACGTAACATATACTTTAACATTCACTCCACATACATAACTCTCCATCAGTACTCACCATCCTTCCTCATTCAGTCTATCTTGGAAGGAGGTGGGTGTTCAGGCTCTGCATTCCTTGCAGATCTGACACACCTTTCAAAGAGAAAAGGGTCTTCTTATGTAGAACTTTTTGCTGTTATCTTTCTGGATTATTTTGACAACTTGTCATTTAGCCAAGACTTGCTGAAGCTCCATCAATTCTGGAATTGATGTGTTTTTCTTCCTTGATATAAGAGGTCATTGATTCTGACTTCCTTAAAGAGTCATTGTGTCTGACTATGTAAACCTGTTGTTTACATAGTCAGGTCAGTTATGTCCGTTCAGCAGTTCATCAACTTTTCTTCAACACTGCTCATACTAAAGTTAATCGGGTCTTTGCCTCCCTCATAATGCAATTTTCCCAGGTTATAATTATAGGATGGTGTCTTCAGTCTTGCTAGGCCTAATAGTAGGCCTAGCTAGGTCCCAATCATACAATTTCATTCAATCCACTCATCACATGTGCTTCTGAATAATTTCTTTGTTATGGTGATCTCAAAGCTAACCTATCATGTTACAAAATTTATTCAGAGGAGCTTTTCCTTTACCTTCCCTTTAGAATTACAGGGGTGAAACAATATTAGATGCTTAGGTTGAAGAAGTTTGGAATTTTATTTCACCTTTTATAATATTAACAAAAATCTTTTTTTTAATCTTTTACAGACTTTGTGGAGATGTTATGCTGCAGAGAAATCATACAGTTCCACAGCTACATGGAAAATCTATATCACAGCTCAAAACACAAAGAAAACAGCATCATCATCTAGCCCACTTCTTCGAAAAGCGGTGCATATTCTTTTCTTACATTTATATCCCACCTTTCCATCGGGGATGTCAAGGTAGCATGGTTTCTGCCTATAGGGCAGTGTAGATCCAGCCACAGGCCACTTCTACACTGCCATATAAAATCCTTGAACTGCCTTGAACTGGATTATATGGCAGTGTAGAAGGGGCCAGAAAGAGTGAAAGCAGAATAATTAGACTGGGGAAATAAATTGTATTGTATCAAGAAAGATATAGAAGTCTGTTTTCCAATTTGCATGATACCTCAGCATTGGCTGTGATTGATAGGACTTCTGAAATTTTCAGTGTCGTAAACTTTGGAAGGTTTCCTGCTCTTGGTTTAAAGAAATAATTCCATAGAAAAGAGAGACAAGAGTAGAAATTTAGAAAGAAATATCCCACCTAAATATGTGGCTGGATCTACACTGCCCTGTATCCCAGGATCTGATCCCAGATCATTTGTTTATTCCAGATTATCTGGCAGTGTAGACTCATATAATCCAGTTTAAAGCAGATAGTCTGGAATCAGATCCTGGGATATAGGGCAGTGTAGAGCCATCCTGAGACTTTTTACATTAAATGAAATGAAAGATATAAAACCTTGGGGGAAAATCTATATAAATAAAAATGTAATGTTCATTTGTGGGATTAACATAACTCAAAAACCACTGGACGAATTGACACCAAATTTGGACACAAGACACCTATCAGGCCAACGAGTGACCATCATTCATAAAAACACTGAAAAACACAGCAGAAGAGACTTAAGCCAATAATAATAATAAATACATTACAACACATGTGCAAAACCACACATATACAGACAAAGCACATACATACAGATTAGGCCACAGCAACATGTGGCAGGGGGTAGCTAGTAAATAATAATTTACTTTTTTCCCAGTGTCTTTCCAAAGCCTTGTTTTTCTGGAAAAATTGGGTTATGAAATGGTTTCTTTTAGAACAGCGATAAACTATTCAAGAGTGGGGTTTAATATATTATTCCTCCCTCCATTATTTCTAAAATTGTGTAGCAAGTAACTTCTATAGGATTGCTACTCAAAAATGTGGTCCATAGAGAAGTGCCAGCGCATAGGCCAGTCTGTAATGAGTTTCCAGGGAAGAAATAAGTACTGTACATGTTGCCTTTAATACCATTTGCAAAATTCTTATTTTAAGCATTCAGTGTAACATCTTATGATTTTTTTTATATGGAAAAGTGGTCCTTACTCTTTATTACAGAGCAGCAGAAGATACAAGAGAAAGGGAAAGCCAGGGCGTGATAATGGTTCTACACCTATAATGAATACCGGAGAGACAGCTTTGTCCATCCCACAAATTACTTATGAACACATTGATGATCGAGAAGACAAGAAAGAGCTGAGCTTTTATCTTGATGAACCTGGAGGTAACTGTTTCTCAGTCACGTATTCCTTTTACAGTCATTAGCTTTATTCTTATTGAGGTTTTGCCAGTAAGAAGTCAGTTGAGAGCTGACATCATATAAATCTGATTGCCAGAAAAAAAAAATTTTTAGTTCAGTTTTCTCCTTTACACATAGTGTTTATATTGGTGGAAAGGTTTTTTTTTCCTGTTAAGGAACTTTCACTATGTGTTTTTCAATCTACAGCAGTGTTTCTCAACCTGGGGGTCGGGACTCCTGAGGAGGTCATGACGGGGTGTCAAAGGGGTCGCCAAAGACCATCAGAAAACATAGTATTTTCTGTTGGCCATTGGGATTCTGTGTGGGAAGTTTGACCCAATTCTATTGTTGGTCGAATAGAATGAGCTTTGATTGTAGGTGAACTATAAATCCCAATAACTGCAACTCCCAAATGTCAAGGTCTATTTCCCCAGACTCCACCAGTGTTCACATTTGGGCATATTGAGTATTCATGCCAAGTTTGGTCCAGATCCATCATTGCATGAATCCACAGCACTCCTCTGGATATAGGTGAACTACAACTCCCAATCTCAAGGTCAACGCCCACAAAACCCTTCCAGTGTTTTCTAATCATCATGGGAGTTCTGTGTGCCAAGTTTGGTTTAAATCCATCGCTGGTGGAGTTCAGAA
Organism: Anolis sagrei; assembly: GCF_037176765.1. Taxonomy (NCBI): domain Eukaryota; kingdom Metazoa; phylum Chordata; class Lepidosauria; order Squamata; family Anolidae; genus Anolis; species Anolis sagrei. Next base: position 102,294,504 of record NC_090025.1, on the reverse strand, counting down.
TGCTCTTTGATTATAGGTGAACTATAAATCCCAGCAACTACAACTCCCAAATTACAAAATCAATCCTCCCGCGACCCCACTAGCATTCACATTTGGGCATATTTGGTATCTGTGCTCAATTTAGTCCAGTGAATGAAAATACATCCTGCATATTTGATACTTACATTACGATTTATAAAGTAGTAAAATGAAAGGTATCAAGTAGCAACGCTAGCAATATTATGGTTGGGGGTCCCCACAACATAAGGAACTGCATTAAGGGGTCACGGCATTAGCAAGGTTGAGAACCACTGATCTACAGAGACATGCTTTAGGTTTATGACCTTGGTGACAACTAGAACGGAATGCGTATGTAGACCAGGGGTCCTCAAACTTTATAAACAGAGGGCCAGGTCACAATCTCTCAAACTGTTGGAGGGCCAGATTATAATTTGAAAAAAAAATGAATGAATTCCTATGCACACTGCACATATCGTATTTGTAGTGCAAAAACACTTAAAAACAATACAATAATTAAAATGAAGAACAATTTAAACAAATATAAACTTATTAGTATTTCAATGGGAAGTGTGGGCCTTCCCAGAATAAGGAAACTCCCTGCAAGATGTCCTTAAACTCACTTTAATAATGACTTTAGATCAGTGGTCCTCAACCTTCCTAATGCCGCGACCCCTTAATACAGTTCCTCGTGTCGTGGTGACCCCCAACCAAAAAAATTACTTTTGTTGCTACTTCACAACTATAATTTTGCTATTGTTATGAATCGTAATGTAAATATCTGATATGCAAGATGTATTTTCATTCACTGGACCAAATTTGGCACCAATACCCAGTACACCCAAATTTGAATACTGGTGGGGTTGGACAGGGATTGATTTTGTCATTTGGGGGTTGTAGGTGCTGGGATTTATAGTTCACCTACAATCAAAGAGTATTCTGAATTCCACCAATGATGAAACTGAATCAAACTTGACACACAGAACTCCCATGACGAAGAGAAAATGCTGGGAAGGTCTGGTTGACATTGACCTTGAGTTTTTGGAGATGTGGTTCACCTACATCCAGAGAACACTGTGCGCACAAGAAGTGATGGAACTGGATCAAACTTGGCACAAATACTCAATATGCCCAAATGTGAACACTGGGAGAGTTTGGAGAAAATAGAACTTGCCATTTGGGAGTTGTAGTTGTTGGGATTTATAGTTCACCCACAATGAAATAGCATTCTGAACCCCACCAATAGAATTGGACCAAACTTTCCACATAGAACCCCCATGTCCAACAGAAAATACTATGTTTTCTGATGGTCTTTGGTGACCCCTCTGACACCCCCTCACGACCCCCACAGGGGTCCCGACCCCCAGGTTGAGAAACACTGCTTTAGATTGTCTGCACATTTCTTCCCTCTCCAAAACCTCTATCGCAATTACATGTTACCTGTTTATGTCCAGCATTATTTTTAAATTTTTAATTATTACATTTGTCACTGAGGTCATAAACCTAAAGCATGTCTCTGTAGATTGAAAAACACATAGTGAAAGTTCCTCAACAGAAAAAAAACCCCTTTCCACCAATATAAACACTATGTGTAAAGGAGAAAACTGAATTAAAATCTTGGCCCAGCCATAGGTTTTTAAATGCATCGTGTTATTGTTATCGGTTTTTTTGCTTATTTTGCTTATGAGTTTATGTGTTGTTTTTTGTATTATTGCTGTTATTGTTTATTGTTGTGTTGTGGGCTCGGCCTCATGTAAGCCACACCAAGTCCCTCGGGAGATGGTAGTGGGGTACAAATAAAGTTTTATTATTATTATTATTATTATTATTATTATTATTATTTTGACTGATGAGATAGGGTTGTTGTTGTTGTTGTTGTGTGCTTTCAAGTAATTTCAGGCTTATGTTGACCTGAGCGAGGACTGGGGAAATGACCTTGAAGGGCCGTATCTGACCCCCAGGCCTTAGTTTGAGGACCCCTGGTCTAGCAAAACAGACTAATTGAGAATGACTGCAGTTATAGTTTGACATCTACAGTTACAGTCCAATCCAGGGGTCCTCAAACTTTATAAACAGAGGGCCAGGTCACAATTCCTCAAACTGTTGGAGGGCCAGATTATAATTTGAAAAAAAAAACATGAATTAATTCCTATGCACACTGCACATATCGTATTTGTAGTGCAAAAACACTTAAAAACAATACAATAATTAAAATGAAGAACAATTTAAACAAATATAAATTTATTAGTATTTCAATGGGAAGTGTGGGCCTGCTTTTGGCTGATGAAATAGGGTTGTTGTTGTGTACTTTCAAGTCGTTTCAGACTAAAGTTGACCCTGAGCAAGGGCTGGGTAAATGACCTTGGAAGGCCGCATCTGGCCCCCGGCCTTAGTTTGAGGACCCCTGATGTAGACACGTGGGCTATATAAGCTAGATGTTCACCCCACTAGTTTTAATGGTTAGTTTCTGACACTTGACAAAGATGATTTGGGAAGCAATTTCACCTCAAGTATGGCTTTAGCCCATCCACACTATCATACAGAATCCAGATAATCTGCTTTGGTTTATATGAGTCTACACTGCTTTATAATCCAGTCCAAAGCAGATTATCTAGATTTTATAAAACAGTGTAGACTGGACCTCTTTCAGTGCTTTGTAAACCAGATATAGTGATACTAAGCCTGCACAAGAAGGGATTGTTTGCTAATGTCTAACAAAAGCAGCCAAGGAAGAATGCTTGTAAAGATAAAAAGAGTGATGCAGAAAAGTTTGTGAGAGCTAGACAATTACATTAAAGTCAAAGGGACAGTTGATAATAAGATTCATGACTTACCTGTCAAAGGTGTGGGTGAAGCAGAGTACATTTCCAGAAGATATGTAGCCAAATAAGGTAGTGACGGCAAATTTGAGCTAGAAAGATTCACAGTCTTTCCAAGGTGCCAAATGGAAGTGACATTAGCCATGCTTTTTGTTAGACATTAGCAAACAATCCCGTCTTGGCCTGCTGGAAGAGCAAGCACAGGAACTGGAGCTTCAAGGCATAGAGGAACTCTCAGACTCCATCTACACTGCCATATAAAATCCAGATAATTTCCTTTGAATTGGATTATATGGCAGTATGGACTCATATAATCAAGTTCAAAGCATATAAGGTGTATTATCTGCTTTGATAATCTGGATCTACAATTCCTATGTCCAGAGGCAGCCCTAGGTAATTTTCAACGGTAAGCAAACAGTATTTTGGTCGCCCCCCACCCCTTCAAACCAATCACTGATATATATTTTCTGTTTGTCGTGGGAGTTCTGTGTGCCATATTTGGTTCAATTCCATCATTGGTGGAGTTCAGAATGCTCTTTGATTGTAGGTGAACTATACATCCCAGTAACTACAACTCGCATATGTCAAGGTCTGTTTCCCCCCAAGAGCGCCTCAAGAGCGCCCTGGGCAAAATCAACTATACTGCAAATGCTTACTTTGCATAATGGGTTGAGCCGCCCCTGCCTATGTCTCAGGATTTGACCAACGATTATCTGCTTTGAACTGGATTATATGAGCCTACACTGCCAGATAATCTGGGATCAGACTGTTAGATATGTTGTGCAGAGCGTGTTTTAGCCAAGTCTCATGCAAAAGACACACAGACAAGAGGAAAAAGGAACAGAAAAACTTTACTCTTGTCAGCAGAGGCATAAACTTGCAGTGTTGCATACAAAATCAAACAGTGCAATAAACTTACATAGTCCTTGTAAGTAACACAGAATAAGGCTTCTTCATCTTCATTCAAATGAGAGAGCAAAACATAAACCCTGAGTAAATAGCTATTTTATCATAGCAAAGAGCATCGCTGTTAGAGCATAGCAGCATAAAAAGCACAAATCCACTACAAGTGGTGGTACACAAAACACAAAGGTAAATATATTCTTTCAGCCAATATAATGCAACATTGAACAAATAACAAATTTATATAGTGTGGCATACAGCAGTATATAATGAATTACAAACTGTGGTTTACACAGTGATTATACAACCGTAGCAAAAATAGTCTTTCTTGGTGTAAAGCCAACTTCTCTATAGGGCATGAAGTCCCTTACTCTAGAGAAGGATACTCTTGAGTGAGGTTTTCAGTTTCTTGTAAGAAGATACCCACACTCTCTTGAGGGCATAAAATGCCTTACTTTAGAGAAAGTTACTCTTGAGTAAGTTTTGAGTTTCTTGTACGAAGATATCCACGACCGGTTTCGACTAAAGTCTTCCTCAGGTGGAGAATTGTAGAGAGTAATGAAGTGGACATCAAGTTTATCACAATAACAATGCTTCCTCGGATGTTTTATACAGTGAAACAGTGGATCTACAGGAAATATACACAAGTGGCTAGAACATGTCCCACAAGGGATAAACATTTGCATATTATGATAACGTGTAAGGTATACACAACAAAAAAGGCCTAGGTACTTACAACAGGTTCTCAAGGGCCGTGCTCTGCAAAAGTATGTTTCTGTATCTCCATCTACGAACCTACACGCTCGCTTCGATCATCTGGGGAGGCCCTGCTCGTGATCCCGCCTGCGTCGCAAGCGCGTTTGGTGGGGACGCGGGACAGGGCCTTCTCCGTAGCGGCCCCCCGACTCTGGAACGCCCTCCCAAAAGATCTCCGACAGGCCCCCACACTAACAGCTTTCAGAAGGAACCTGAAAACTTGGCTGTTCCGCTGTGCCTTCCCGGATTAGGAACCCCCATCCCAAGTCCTAATAGCACTAATAGCACTTTAGCACAGTTAATATTGCTGCACACCGTACTTTAATCCCGACGCCCCTCCTACCATTTTCAGCACTTTTAACCTTGTACCTCTCACCGGCCGAACCAGTTTTTATATTGTCCCGATGTATAGTTCTGTTGTATTGCTAATTTTGATTTGATTTGTTTTTGTTTTTAATTTGCTTTGTTTGTTTCTATTGTACTGTGTTGTGGCTTCGGCCTGTGTAAGCCGCATCGAGTCCTTCGGGAGATGCTCGCGGGGTACAAATAAAGTTAATAATAATAATAATAATAATAGCAAGCACATGGCCAACAGATAGACACAAGTTTATAAAGTAAAGCAATTAAAAGGGCCCAACCCAGGTGAAGCAAGTCATGAAACTGTTAAAGAGCTATACGCTATAATTTACATGAAACATTGGAATGAAATGGTGTCATTCAGGCCATTGGGATGTACAGTTTTAAGGGTGAAAATCCAAAAGGCTTCATGCTGTAGTAATTTAGTACCCAAATCCAAATTAGAGGGAGGTGTGACAACCTCTAAAACTAGCACCCGGATTGATTCTGCATTGTGATTTAAATCAGCAAAATGTTTATAAAAAATAGAATCAGCGGAATGATTTCTAATTTTGCTCTTGTGTTTGATGATCTGTTGTTTAACTTGTCTGCTTGTTTGGCCAATATACATAAGAGAGCATGGGCAAAAAATTATATAGACCACACCTTTAGTCGTACAGGTGGCAAAATGTTGTAACTGGTAAGAAGCTTTAGTGACAGGATTCTGAAATGTCTTTGTCTGAATGAATTGTGGACATATCGGACAGTGATGGCAAGCAAAATTTCCTACTAAGTTGTGTTTGACTTTAGTGGTTCGAGAAAGGTAATCTATGTCAGAATGCACGAGCATGTCTCTGATGTTCTGTGTTCTTTTGTGTGCAATCATGGGAGGTCTCTCACATCCAGGAATGTCACTTATATATTTTTTCACAGTTTGAATAACATGCTTGGACAAATTAGTTAGTGTTAAGGGCCATTTGTCCAAGCATGTTATTCAAACTGTTGACTTTTCCTCATTTTGAGTGCCAGTTCACCATTTTATCATGCATTGTGGTTCTCCATTTTAATAGTCGTTTCCTTAGTTGTGGAGCCTGTTTCTTCAGCTTTTCAGCTCAAACATTCATATTTATATATTTGTGAGTTCAATTAAGATGTCCAAGTTAATCAGCTATGCATTAAAAGACGTCGTGGCACCATCAAGAACTCAATTAAACAGTGCAAACAAAACCTTGGCTGTATGCAAACTGTGTTTGGAATGAATTATTCTTCATCGGTTACATACTATTAGAAAGGCAATGATCCTTTTTGCATTAGAAGATTCAAGTTCAATTGCTTCCATATGCCTCATCAATTATTTCCCACAATTTAACACTTCATTGAGTCCAGTGACTGTGTTGAGGGCCCTTTGTTTTAGGAATTCTACAAGTGACTTGACCTCTTTCTTTGATCAGCAGGTGACACCAATTGTTATTTTATTTTTGGTGAATTTATTTATTTAAAACTTTTGTATCCCGTTCTTCTCTACCTCCATGGAGGGACTCAGAACAGCTTACAGCAAAATTCAATGCAATACAATAAATAATGTCATAAAACAACATACAATAAATAAGTTCTAAAATACATATAAAATACATACAAAATTCATCACAATTAAAAACAACATCCAACTCAGTCCTAAATGTTGTGGCCAAATAACTTTTAGTCTGTATTGAATAACTCTTAGTCTATATTGAATGGATTTCCAGCTCCACTGCCATCAATTATCATAGCCATTGTCCCAGGATATTTCTTTATAGCCACAAGCAGAGTTTAATTTCCCCCTTGTTATAGAGTCAGTTATGAATCAGATTATGTTCAATGTGTTGTCGAAGGCTTTCATGGACAGAATCACTGGGTTGCTGTGAGTTTTCTGGGCTGTATGGCCATGTTCCAGAAGCATTCTCTTCTGAAACATGGCCATACAGCCCGGAAAACTCACAGCAACCCCGATTATGTTGTCTTCTTCTGACAACTTCCCTTACTATCCTTATCTAGTCCCTTTGCTTCTATTTCTGCCTTATATACTTCACTGGTGAACTGTTCTTTTTCATGGATACTTTCCCAGATTGCTTTATGCATGCTGCATTGCGTCCTCCATTAAAAGTACCTTCTCTGGATTCTTCTGTTTAGGCTAATTACCACCACTTGCTTATTATTCCATTCCCCTCAAAAAAATCATATAACTGCCTTTGCCTAATTGATACCTTGTTTGATTACATGTGATCTTCTTGGCCCATCTCAGTTCGAGTTTTGTAGAGTTAATTCCACTGAAATGACCTTGACTAATGTAGTAGATGACACTGGCTGAAGCTCAGAATCAAGCATACCAAAGGTGAATTCAAATGAATAGTCAGCATGTTTAGGGGTAAAGTTAGAAAAGCCAAAAAACTGAATAAGTTTTTTTGGAGAAGTTACTAAAAAGCTTATTCTGTAGCAAAAAGAAGAACAAGAAAATGGTAGGGCCACTGCATACAGGTGATGGCAAAATGCTAACAGGGGACAGAGAAAAAGACTTTATCTGCCTCAGTTTTACTTTTTGAAGCCAAAGTTTATCATGGAGCCCCAAGAAATGTTTATATATTATACAGGACGAGGCAGCAAAACTTCATTTTTTTAAATGCATGCCATTCAGTCGGTTGAAGATGTAGCAGAGCACTAGTGGTCTAGTTCGAGAGGTGGGAGTATAAAGTTTTGTCCTGACACAGTTCAGTTGCCATCATGCGTTGGAAAAGTGAGGAGCGTGCTCTTGCCGTTGAGGCCTACTTTTCGAGCGGATTTGGAGTGGCCAGCCTGCTCTCCAGATTTGGCCCCTTATGATTTTTTTTCTTTGGGGTTTTTTGAAATCCCGTGTTTATGTGAACCGTCCAAGGACCCTACAAGATTTGAAGACCAACATCCAGGAACAAATAGCCAACATAATGCCTGCTATGCTGGCAAGAGTCATGACAAACGCCAGAAATCAGTTTACTTAGTGTATGGAGAATGGGGGACGTCACCTTCCTAATTTGATCTTCAAAACTATGTAAAACAAAAATTTAGGTATGTACCTACATTATAAAAAAATTAAAAAATCTGATTCATACAATCGGTTTTATTAAGTTTTGAAAAAAGGAAGTTATGTTGCCTCACCCTGTATTATATATAGTGTGTGTACGTGTGTGTGTGTGTGTGTGTGTGTGTGTGTATCAAGCATGGACAAACTTTTTGATGCATTGTGTTTCAGAATTTGACAAACAGGCCAGACCAGTGGCTGATGGATGGAGAGTGTTTATGTGAACTAACTGGAAAAAATGAACAAATTCCTATGCACATGGCACATCTCTCATTTGTAGTGCAAAACAAAACGAAAGAAGAACAATGCAATATTTAAAATGGAGAATAATTTTAATAGTATTTCAATGGAAGACCCCAGGGGGCATCCAGTCCAAACCTGCCATGCAGGAAAAGCATAATTGAAGTGCTCCCAACAGATGGCCGCCCAGACTTAATAATGTTAATGATAATGATAATAATAATAACAACTCCAGCAACCTTCCAGTCAACCCCGTTCTGGCATGCAGGAAAAGCACAATCAGAGCACCCCTAATGGTTGGCTACCCAGCCTTTGTAGTAGTAGTAGTAGTAGTAGTAGTAGTAGTAATAGCAGAAACCCCAGGGGCCATCCAATTCAACTCCCTGCCATCATGCAGGAAGAGCACAAAGCCCCACCTGAGCGGTGGGAAGGAAGTAGGCTTTTGGAAGCAAGGAAGACAAGGAGGAAAAGATATGAGTAGTTAGGAGGCTGAGGAGGAAAGGCTTTTGGCGGCAAGGGAGGCAGGGGAGGGGAAGGAGCCGAAAAGAGGAGGGAAAACTTTGGGGGGGGGGGTGGTTATGCAGAGTCCCAAGGGCTCTTTGGAGAACATTTTGAGAAACGCTATTCTAGAGAGTAGGACACGGAGCAATGGATTCAAATTGCAAGAAAAGAGATTCTACCAAAATGTTACGTGTTCCTGCATGGCAAGGGATTGGACTGGATGGCCCTTGTGGTTTCTTCATACTCTATTATTCTAAAGTTACTAATAATGCAAGAACAAAGGCTAATGGTTTGGAGGCAAGAATGTAATCAAGACAAATAATCAGGGATAGTCTTACTGTCCCTTTGTATTGCCTGACAGTATTTGCTAGAAATTGTAGCACCTGTGTTACATATCAGTGCAAAGGCCTTAGGCTTTGGAATTTCTTTATAACTGGGCTACATGATAAAGTGTAAAATAGTGCTTAGAAAATAAATGACTATATTCTCTATGTTTTACGGTTTTATTTTAAATCGATTACATGGAATTTTGCTGAGATCTAAGGGTTTATGACTTGCAGCATTTTTACAAAGCTGCATAACACCAGTAGTTGGTGGTATGTTTGTTGTGTAAAATATAGCAATACAATACTGAATGTTACCTTATGGCCTCAGTTGGTTTCATTGGCATTACAATCCTATACTTGCTGGTGCATTGCTAATCCTTACTTTGTTGACCATAATAAGACTACTCCCCTATACGATCCATCTCAGAGTCTAAGATTGTCGGGGGAAGCCCTGCTCTCGATCCCGCCTCCCTCGCAAGTGTGATTGGCAGGGACGGGAGACAGGGCCTTCTTAGTGGTGGTCCCCTGTCTGTGGAACACCCTCCCCAGTGAAATTAGGTCAGCTCCATCTCTCATCTCCTTTAGGAAGAAGCTCAAATCATAGTTTTGGGACCAGGCATTCGGGTAGCAGGCTTAACAGTAATCGTAATGATTCATGAGAATTGATAATGGACAGAGTTTGGACTGGGATCTTGACGTTGAATTGGACTTGGATGTGGCTATATTGTTGTTAATAATGTTTTAATTGGATATTTTATAATTTAATGTTTTTAACTAATGTTCAATTTGTATTATATTGTTTTTGTTTGTATGTGTTGCCATTGAATTGTTGCTGGCTGTAAGCCACCCTGAGTCCCATCTCGTCCCATCTGTGTCTTCCCGCCTCCCCCCGGCCGGGGGTTGAGAAGGATGGGATACAAATGTTTGAAATAAAACAAAAATAAAAATACTACCACTACTAGTACCTTTACTAGGTACACCATTGCCTGTGTTTCTCTAGTAACTGTAATACTGGACATTGCCTGGAAAACAGTTTAAAGTTTCTGTGTAAGTTATTCAACAAACCAGAACCTTTGCCACCATTGAAGCAGTACAAAAACTTTCCATGTGGACTTCTGTTCCACACAGCCACATAATCCAGAATATCAAGGCAGTGGAAGGCAGTGTGGGTTATTTGAGTCCACACTGCCTTCCACAATGTGGAAAGAGCCTAACATGGATTTAGACATAGCTCTTTATGCCAAACTTAGTTAAACTAATCACGTCTGAATACATTCCACCCTTCTTCTCCACTAGGTCTTACAAGGATGTTCAAGCAAACAGGTAGGTTGGGAGGGGGGATGATAGTATGTTTTGTAGAAACAAAGTAATTATTGGTGATAAAAGATCTTAATGTTAACAACGCTGTGCATTTCCTCAGCTTACATATTGTTTCAGAATTATAGCTGAACTGTTTTAATAGGTTTTATATACTATTTGCCATTAATATTTTAGAATTTTCTATATCTAATTCATTACTTTGTTGAAATTAGCCATGGATATGAAACTCACAGTGCGATTTCTTTATGCCAATTTTAATGTTATTGGCTACTTAGTGTGACACAGTTTAAGAAAGCGGATCTTACAGTAACCTATAGTAAAAGTGAGACTCTTGTTTGTCCTAAAAGGGATTTTGCCATTTTAGGACAAACAAGAAAAGAAAATATTTTAACTTTTCTTGGCTATTTATTTATTTATAGTATATATATTCCACGCTTCTCACCCCACAGGGGACTCAGGGCGGATTACAATATATACATACATGGCAAACATTCAATGTCATAGACACACAACACATATAGACAGACAGTCAGAGGCTATTTAACATTCTAATTTTCTGGCCACCAGGGGAGCTGTCACTTCACTGTCCATCTGCGACACTGATGAAGTACTTTCCACATTCCCTGTTTGCTGGAGATTTTTTATGGCCTCGTAAATTTGTTAAATTAATCTCCCCACACATAGGTGGTACCTAAATTTCCTACTTGACAGATGCAACTGTCTTTCGGGTTGCAAAGGTCGACAACAAGCTATACAAATTGGCCAGAAGTTCACTCTAACCCGGGCTAGCTTCGAACTCATGACCTTTCGGTCAGTAGTGATCTTAATGCATCTGACAACCAGCTAGCTGCACCACAGTCCCGGCTATTGTTTAATTGTACTGAACATTGTGGATATGACAGCTAATTGAGATGTCAGTGACCAACAGTTGCCTTCTACTGTTTCTTGCAAACATGCCAAAGCTAGAGAAATTCTTCCTACAACCTCATTAGACGGGTCTGAATTTGGCGGTGCATGCTGGTTCCCCTTCTCTTTTGCCACAGAGCCCACTAGTTCCCATTCCATGATCCACAGCTACTTCCAGCGGGGCTCTATCGTAAAAGGGAAAGGAAACTGTCATATGCTGCTAAGGTGGCAACACGGGAGGCTCCCCATGTTGCATAGTGATCGAAAGGGAGAAGCCAGGCAGCAGAAACTTCCCCCTGTGGGGTGAGGTAAGAGGAAAGCCGGATGATGGTGGTGATAGGTTCCCCATGTCGAGCAATGCTGGATTCACCATTATGCAGGGCAATTCCAGCGGTAAATGAGATGAAGTCCTTAGTCTGCATATCAAGATAAGAATCCATTCCTCGTCATTCTAGGTCATCTTAATGGGATAATATATCTCAAGCATTATATTATTATTATTATTTACGTTTATCCCACTTTTCTCCCATGGATGAACAAAGTAGAAAAAAACTACACAATACTATGCAATACAGATAACCATAATCCCCCCCAACCTGACATGTAAACAATAAATCAATATATTTCATAAAACACAAATTACATAGATATAAATAAGCCTTAAAATGACCACATATATCATGATCATAAATATCCCTATGCCTCAGGCAATTCAGGTTGTCCTAAAATATTAAAGCATTAAACTAAACGTCTCAAAGCGCCAAGTCTTTGGCCATGTGATCCTTGTCTGAACAAGTAAGCTGCTATCGTGTGTTGTCAGGAAGGTCTGCTTCCATAAAAAGATTTTCATCTGAGAACAAAAGGCCAATAACAAGGAGGCCAAATGCACCTCTTTGCGGGAGAGTCTTAGAGCCACGGGGCCATCACCGAAAAGGCCCTCTCTCTTGTTCCCACCAACCATACTTATGATAGAGGTGGGACAGAGAGTGGGGCCTCTCCTGATGATCTCAGGGCTCATGTGGGCTGATAGGAGGAGATGCGGTCAGTAGTAAATTTTGCTGCAGTTTTCTAAAAGCTACAGAATTTTAGTAATGAGTCTGAAAAAAATACACTAGTGAAAATGCGGAGACTAAAGATGAAGAAGGATCATTTTGGAATACATGGTTTTGTTATACAAACTTCATGAGGGTTAGTTTCAATGAATACATTTGTATAGACTTTTCTTAGACTGGATATAATTAGCTGTCACATGGCTTATCATGACTTCATTTTATTTAATCATTTTCTTGTTAAATCTGAGGCAAGCTCCAAGGTTTAGTCGGTGCCATATTTAGGTTTCGAGGTCTCAAGGCCAGCGACACCCTTCCTTCTAGATTGGCCCGTATCCCTCTAGAGCTGAAAGAGTAGACAAAGAGTATGCATCCCTTCTGAAATCCTATGGCTGCCTCCTGCAGAATTCTGGGTGGGTCTTGTAGTTTAGGGGATTTGCCAGTGAAATCCTGGGTCTCACTAAACTACAAGTCCCAGAATTCTGCAGGAGCACACACAGGATTTCAGATGGGATAAATACTCTGCCTACTCTTTCAGCTCTACTGTGATAATGAGTACAGGAGGTCCTTGATATCCGCTTGGGTAAGATTTCAGGACCCTCCGTGGACACCAAAATCTAAAAATGTCCAAGTCTCATTATACTGTTTACAATGACAAAGTAAATTTATAGAAAATGGCAAACTATATAAAATGGCAAACAAGTATTAGAGAGAACTCGAGGATCTGTGAAATGATGAAAGGCTACAGCAGGTATGCCTACATGTCAGCATAGTCCTTGTCACGCAGTAAAATCACAGCTTCCTGTTTGGATTTTTATCCAAATATTTCTGAGCTATAGTTGGTTAAATCCATGGATGCGGAAATTGTGGATATGGAAGGCTGATTGCACTATATTGATAACTAAGGCGCTCCTTGTTCTGCTGCTACTGGATTCTTTAAAGTAGCTGATACAGATTCTCTACTTCTCCCCCACATTTTCTCCTCCTCCTTAAAGTTTCTTTTCCTCTCCATTAGAGGGAGCAATCATCATGGGAAAATATTGTGTTCCTCACTATTGTGTTGTCTCACTACTTATTCAGCAGGCTGTAATACTGTAGGATTGGTGCTCTGTGGCTTTCCCTATCTTTTTGCTAATTTTTCTGTTTCCTTATTGCACCCTGAATGACTGAAGCCACCATACAATTTGCTTTCTTGGTCTGAGCCATATGTCGGTTGTAACATTTGTACTAAAGGGCAACATACAAATGTTTTCTTCAGTTCTACTTAGGCACTTGAATCCTTCTTTTAATTCTAATTTCACTCCTCTCTGTTTCTTCTCTTCTTTCCCTTCCTACTCCCAACATCCCTTCTCTCTCCCTCCTTCACTTCCTCCCTCCCTCTTTCACTCTCTCATTCACTCCTCGTCTTTCTTCTACCCCTGCAACTTCTTCCTTTCTTTTATTTTCTCTTTCTAATACCATTTTTTGTTGTTTGCTTTATTTCTATCCCAAACTATCAGCTTAAATATCTTCTCCACCATTCATTTCAGTCTGTGTTTCTTACGCTTCCTGCCCTCTCCTACCTACAATTTCTGATTAAATGTCTTCTTCTCTCTCTCTCTCTTTCTTTCTCCACTACACATATTGTTGCACTCCAGAACAGGAATAATCCTCTGACTTTAAACACTACATTGAATAGGAAAAAACAATTCTTTTATTGAAGATAAGTAAAAAGCAGCAAAGTAAAAAGCATTTTAATGAAATAGGTAAATCCAATTAGGTAAGAAGATAAGCAGGAACAAATTATTCCAAGGTAGAGTTCAGCAACATTCATAAAAACAAAGTCCACACAATGTATTGTCGAAGGCTTTCATGGCCGGAATCACTGGGTTGTTGTAACTTTTTTCGGGCTATATGGCCATGTTGTAGAGGCATTCTCTCCTGACATTTCGCCTGCATCTATGGCAAGCATCCTCAGAGGTAGTGAGGTCTACTGGAACTAAGAAACTAGAGGAACTGGAACTAGAGGTAGTGAGGTCTGTTGGAAAAGTCCACACATCTCCAATACAATCCAGAAAATCAGAAATAAATTGATCCAAGGCTTGGGTAAGCAATCATGAAATCCATGAATCCAAAACCATGAACAAGAAATATCTTAGCATGAAACTTCAAAGCAAAGTTTCCATAAAACAAGGACAAGAACTTGCCGGGATTCTAAACGATGCTTCATCTGACTACACATCCCAAACTTGAGACTTTTGTCCCCTCATTAGCTAGGTCACTAGCAGTCAGAAATTGGTTTCTCTTTAGTTGAGGCTTTCTTATTTGATTTCTGCTGAAGCCTAACAGAGCACCTAAGCCTTTGCACAGCTCTCCTCTTATGACTGAACTCTTCTCGTCTATCTCTCGGCTTGTTATCTACTTGCTCATTAATTTCTGCAGGTGCCGAGCTATTTTCATCATCATCCCCTCAGGGATATTCTCCTCAGGGATACTCTCATGGGGAACTACAGGGATCTCCTGGTCATTCCCTGCATCAGTACCACTGACAAAACCATTGCCATCTTGAAACTCATCTTGAACCTCATTAACATCATTTCCCACATCCAAAGTGCCCTGATCCTGAAACACAATCACAGGCTGAACTCAAACACATATTCTGGTTGGCAATGAATTATTTCTCTCCTTCCCTTGACCCCTCTATCTCCTCCTTTCCTCCTTTCTTCAGTTCACCATGCTGCATTTTGTTCCTGTCATCATCATCATCATCATCATCTTCATCTTCATCATCACTATTATTATCATCATCTTCATCATCATGTGCTTTCTTTTTCAGTTTGCTACCACTTCTACCTATACTCATCATCTTCTTAATCTCTTCTGTATCTTCACCTTTTTCTTTGCCTCCATCACCCGAAAACCTTGAAATGCTACTGTCTCTGTATTTTAAAGTTAAGTCTAATTAAAACCCATAAGGTTTGGTTTGAAGTAGACATGCATCGATAGAATTCCTCTATTGATTTCTGCTGCTCTGTTAATTCATTTATCACGATCATAATCTTTATCTCACCTTCCTACAAATATATAGTGATTATCAATAGATTAGATTGCTAGTAGCATTATGATTATGGTTATTACCAGTTTGAGGATGTATTAAAATACATGCTTGAAAAGTTAACTACTCTAAAGTTTTTAAAGCAACAGTTGTAAAAGTGTTCCAGGGAGAGCTGGGAAAATGTGCACTTTCCCTCCTATATATACATATGAAAAATGTGGTTATAATCAGATTTTTCCACTCATTTGTTAGTCCTTGGGCTTTTTAATTTGAATTACATCTTTTGCAGTTGATGCTTAATATATAATCTTTGATGGAATTACAAGAGCCTGCTTATAATATCATTACGCCGAGATCTCAAGTTTAGGTCCTGAAAGTATTGTGGCCTGGCAACCTTAACTGTCCTGACCTTAGGAAAATCCAAAATAAAATTGCAATATTCACTAGACTTATCTGCAATGGCTTCAACGCCTTTGTGCAAGAGCACTAGATAATGGTCTATTCATATAGACATTTTCTACTTTCTTACTAGGTTTTATGAGTTATTTATGCTTGGTGAAGATGTTAGAAAGTTGGCTGTTCCTGTGTTCTGTGGTCAAGTAGAGGAGCCTACATGATAGCAGCCAATTTCCCATGCAGAATTCTTCCAGTGTGTAGTTTTAGAATATGGCTACAGAGAATAACCTCATTCTTCTACTGTCCCCCACCCCTCATGTTGTCCCTTGACTCATGTGTGAAAAGGGCTAGCTAATTTGATCATTCAGTGGCATGGAAAGATTCCTACTCTGTTACACATGCTTAGCCCCGGAAGACAAAGGCAAAACCCTCTCTGAACACATGTCATCAAGAAAATCCTGGGATAGATATGCCTTACTTTTGCCTTCGGAAATGACTTAAAGCACATAATGCCATAGTGTTTGGAAATCATTGGAACAGGACCATTTGTTGTTAACACTGGCTGATACACATTTTGGTACCTCAAATGTTAGACTTCTTTCTAAGTACCCTATTTTTCGATGTATAAGATGACTACACGTATAAGATGACCCCCAACTTTTCCAGTTAAAATATAGAGTTTGGGATATACACGGCGTATAAAACTACCCTTCTTCCAGTGCACACCAAATAAATAATTTAAAACATTAGATTTCAATATGGTAATGTTCCTATTACTGTCCCTCCTTCTCGACCTCTCAGATCTCACACATGCACGCCTGCACTGCTTCACTGCAGTCCTCAGGAACAAGATCTGAGAGGCAGAGAAGGAGGTACAGTAATAGGATACAGGGGTGGGCCAGATGAGTGAAAGAGGCATGTTTTTCTGGGCACAGCGTCGCTCTGTCTCTTTTATTATTTATTTATTTATTTATTTATTTATTTCAGTCATTTGTACTCTGTCCTATCACGACCTCCGCAGAGGGACTCAGGGCAGCTAACTGACCGGCACCCTATGGTCATAGAATCATGGAGTTGGAAGAGACCTCATGGGCCATCCAGTCCAACCCCCTGCCAAGAAGCAGGAATATTGCATTCAAAGCACCCCTGACAGATGGCCATCCAGCCTCTGTTTAAAAGCTTCCAAAGAAGGGGCCTCCACCACACTCCGGGGCAGAGATTTCCACTATATTGTTATTTAAATTGTATATTTATGTTTTGGTTATGGTGCTTATAACCAAAACATAAATATACAATTTAAATAACAATATAGCAATAAAACAGTATAAAACAGTATAAAAAACAATCAAATAGTCAACAGTAACCGGTTTACGTCATCGTCCAAGGATATCCTGGGCACCCCGGGCACCTGCAGCTTGCTCTGCCCTTGACTTACACCTTCCTGGTGAGGTGCCCCCTCACCTCATCATAGGGCCCACAAGAAGACACTTCTTTCCACGAATCCTGGTGAATTGATTTTCTTCTACCGTACTTGTACAGCACCACCCTTGCTGCTTTCATATGGTTGCTGGATACGGCAGGGATGCAGTTGTGGCCGTTTTTGAGCTCCCCCCCACCACCACCACCACCACCATATGTGGCAACCACAGATTCTCCAGTACGGCTCGGAAGTTTCAGCACCCGCCCTATAAGACGACACTCAGCATATAAGACAACCCCTGACTTTTGAGAAAATTTTCCTGGGTTAAAAAGTAATCTTATATGCCAGAAAATGCAGTATATTTAACCTTTCGATTCTAAAAAATCACCAGTTTTCCCCTATCACTTCTAGTTTTTGAGATACAGAATGTATGCCATCTCCCAGTTGCCATCTGTTTGCCGATAGGAAACTATTATAATCATATCTAAGAAATTAAAGCTGATGCAATCTGTATCCAGTGCAATTTTCTGAATCAGTGCCATGACTAACCCTAGGAACAGGTCTAAAAACCAAGACACTAAGAACAAATGTTTTGGTTGGGCTATGTAATTTATTGTGCAACCAGTATAAAATACCACTCAGCACTTTGTAGTACATTCAGTTGAATGGGAGATAACTATGTGTGTTTTTGTAAAATGTGTACATAATAAGTGACATAACATTAACTCATACGAAATTAATTTAGTTTTAAGAAAACAGAATTTGAAGTTCAATGTATTGTCGAAGGCTTTCATGGCTGGAATCACTAGGTTCTTGTAGGTTTTTTTCGGGCTATAGGGCCATGTTCTAGAGGCATTTCTCCTGACGCTTCGCCTGCATCTATGGCAAGCATCCTCAGAGGTAGT